>NC_089751.1:17534634-17567134 GCF_040412425.1 Macrobrachium rosenbergii
TATCCCCAAAACTGTCATATATGGAAGTGACCTCTAGTAGCCTGATTAATGGAATGCGTAATTTGGATCTCAGAATAAAAAAAAAAAGCCTCCACAAAAAGCATTCTGATTAATTTGCTTTCGTCATTCGTCCTCATTCCAGGTACTCTCTTGCGATCTTTATTCGTGATTTCCATTTCATTCTTTTGAGTGAGATAGTCAAAACAGTTTTGCGGAAGACAAAGTACAGGAAAGCTAATAACGGCGGAATTTTAAGAAGACCCTTTGCATCACATGGGATTCCAGGTGATGCTGGTGAAGATAATGATGGAATCATAAGTATTCTTTAGCAGTTTGTTTTTCACTTATGGTGGGAATTAATGCCTAAATCAAACCTGCCTGCAAGTGCGCGAAGATTGTTTGTTTGTTTGTTACAGCCGTTGGCTTAGCGGAAAATGTGAAGAATTTCAAGAGTTGCACTTTCTTCAAATACCATCCTCCTTTATAAAAGCAAGCTACTAATCATGACTTTCACTAACTTTCACATCAAGATCTCGACTTCTAATAGCCCATTAAAGGGGGGAGAGACAAACGCGTTAGCTACAAAGGATGTGAAAAGGTCATCATTCTTTTCACTTTTCCTAAAGAAACACTAATACCGAGCATGTATAAAAGTGAAACGTTTACCAGAAGAATGATGGATACCAATATACGAAATTGGAAGGACTTAAAAAGTAGCATATTTTGACATGGTGTAAAAGACCAAACCTATCTGGTAGAACTTTTGTATCTGCTGTAAAAAAAAACCCCTAGGCTGACATTTAACCTGTAAGGAGAATATGTCATTAAGACGTGGCTACTCTGACGGAATAAAACGAGTAGACAACGAAGACAGCCATTGATGCAGGATACCTTTCATAATACCTTTCATAATGGGTAGATTTTCTACATAATGAATATACTGTATAATCTTGTTTATTTTTCAAAGTAAACTTGAATAGCAATGTGACTTCGTTGGTCAATTTCCGGAACATAAAGAAACCTGTCTCGTCACGCAACCATGAAAAAAGATAAAAAATTGAGGCAATTATCATCAAAATTACTAACAAAAAAGGCTTATGGAAAGGATATTGAAAGGAGAAGGGAAATTAGAAAATTATTATCTGAGAGAGAATGAAGGGAAATTTCAGCCCTGAAATCTCTTGTTAAATCTCGTGCCGATAAAAGCTTTCTTGTTGGCGAGAGCGAGCCCTAACCCTAACTAATTAATCATTCTTTCAGAATGCAGTCTTTGTCTCGAGTTTTTCAACCTAATAGCAGCATTATTATTTACTTATTCACTCTTCCATATTTAGAGAATAGCATCATCCATTCTATTGTCCCATGTTTCAAAGATTATATATACATGTATATATACTGTATATACATATATACATACATTATTATATATATATATATATATATATATATATATATATATATATATATATATATATATATATATCAGATTACTATTTTTTTCACTCTTGGCTTTCCAGTTTCGATTGTACCCTTTCCTTCTCGTAAATCACTCCAGCCCATGTGATATAATTACCCATTCTAATTTAGTTTCTATTGGTTTCTGACGAGCAAACCTTCTTATGCAGATATACAAAGTCTGCCTTCCGCAACTCATTTTAAAAAAAAAACTTACAGGAAAGCTGTAATGGCCGTCTTGCATTACATCCATCTTTCTTTCTTTAAATGTTCAGCTGAAAAAGCTAAAGAACAGAGTCAACAGACCTTTAGCACAAGAGGTCTCGAAAGGGAAGTCAGCCTGCTGAGAGACAAGTTATAAGAATAGGTGATAAATTGATAAACATGAGGGATTCGAAAATAAAACCAATACACCTGAAATCACAAGACGTCAGTCGAAAGTAGGAATGAATTTGTTCCCGCTCACACATTAAGAGATTAGAAGACTCTTCAACAGCACTAGACAAACTATTCCACGCTTCAGCTGTAGCAAAATGAAGCTCTTAACAAACTAGACAGTGGAGCAAAATATCTGTAGTTATATAACTGTAAAAATATACTTAGGATTAAAGCTACACAGAGAGCGTTGGAGAATCTGTACGATTCCCTTTCCAATCAGACTAAAATGGGGAATCGTATGGATTCTCGAAAGCTGTCTGCAAAGTTTTAGTCTTAAATATAAGTGTACAGCTGCGTAACTGTGGATTTGTTTCTTGATTTCAAGACTCATGCTACTATGAGTATTTTCTTAAAAATTGGGTGGTAGGTGGTATCAAACCTGATAGCAGAAAACGACATGCTGTTTGCAGCAGCAGCAGCCTGAGTAAAGGTCGAACCTTCCAGAAGCCGAGAATTTGATGGCTGTGGTTGCCTGGGGAACCTGATGATGAGGCCGTTTCGTGATTCCTGATTCCATTAACTCCGGATAAGTTTCAGGAGGAGGCAATTATCTCGATAAAGTCGAATGGTGGAAACTGTGATAAGGATGAATAGAGATGCTGTATATCAAGTGCCTCCTGAAGCAGAATGCTTCGTCGGGGAAATTGTGAGAGGAGCTTTTGGAGAAAATACGAGCCTCGTATTCTACTTATGTTCTATCCGTTATCCTGTGCGCTGGCATAGTCATTTCAGACAGCCAATATAGTCTTTTTTATTATAATATTTAAATATCAACAGCGATATGTGAATAATTTTCTACCAGTAACTAGATATTTTTCTGTAACTGTATTATATCTTTTGCTTGTATTTTTGCCATGTGTCGTGGTAGTACTCATTTCAGTAATGGTTAAGCATATGTTATATTATGAATTGTTTCATTTTGCATATATCCTCTTCCAAAAGTCTCACGTGTCTATATTTTATCAAGGAAATATTTTTGGAATTTTTACTTTGTTACGTTCTATCTTCCTTTGATTATTTCATGCTGCAGATATTTCCTGACGTAGTGTAAGTTCGTTTCATAGTAAATCAACCCCAATCCTCTCTCTCTCTCTCTCTCTCTCTCTATACACACACACATATATGCAGTATGTATATATATATATATATATATATATATATATATATATATATATATATATATATATATATATATATATACTTCTACATGGTAGCACAAATTTAGTAAACAAAATTCAAGGTTCAAGGTTCTCAGAAGTTACTGAGAGTAGTTCAAAAATAAAATTTAAGGTAAATATTCATGCTTTGATGAACTTCATATCATAGCTGGTTACAGATTTTGACTGTTCGTCCACTATATTCAGTAAAGGTCTAGAAGATCTCTTATCGGAAAAAGCAAAAAGTACAGTCATAAAGCAACTTCAAAACGAAACGTAAAAACCCTATAAAAGTTATAATCAATTCAGGTTAGCTGAATGCGTTAACTTTTATGATATAAAAACAGGGCAGCTAGGCATTTTTTTTCCTCAAAAATCAGAAAGATATCATTCCGTAACGGCAGAATCTCATCATTTTACCGAACGAAATTCAAGGAATTTTCTATAACCATGAAACTGCTGAACTCACTGAAGATAAACTTCAGTCATAACAGTGAAATACGAAATGAAATGAGGCCGTTCAAGGGTCACACTTTTCATGGGAGACAGAGTAGGTTTATTTATCATTCAAATCTTAAACATTATATACCAATCAATAAAACAAAGTCAATAGCAGGAAAAAGGTTAGCGTTATCACAGTCCAAATGACCAAATGACACAAAGCGGCAAAAACGCATTATTACCACATAACGCGATCACAAAGAAACTTGCTCGTGAAGCAGATACGAACAGAAGAATTGGGCCTATGTGAACAGCACTTCAGCCAAACAGTGAAGCAATGTAAGCAAGGTTGGAACCATGTTAGTTCGTAGAAACTTCATGGTAATAATAAACTAAAATGAAAATTTCCATGATCGCACAGTCAAGATATTCTTTTAGAAGAATAAAATGCCTAAAAGCTATCCAGTGAATATATTCCAAATTCCGCACCTATCGTCGGGTATGAGGTCAATATTTTGACATGCGATACAAGTCAATTTATTGACATCTGATACGAGGTCAATATTTTGAAATCTTATATGAGGTTAATATTCCGACATCCGATATGAGAAGATTATGCGTTCTTCCGTATCTGTTTGACACTTCATATCTGTCTCCCTTGACAGAATTTATGGAAACACTAATATATGGATTTTACTGCAATTTTGGAGGTTGTAAAGGTCTAAAAAAATATTAGTCAACTTTTAAGCTGACGCCGTAACCGGATCCGATCCATGATTCTTTATTCGTGCTTGCTCCGACCAAAGAGAGTTGAAATCATGTGCACTCTCAAGGTATTTTTAGTAACCATATTTGATGAGAGCCTCATCCAACACAATCTGACAACTTTTGTTTTCTCTTACTCTGTAAGACTTCATGCAGATCCCGAAAACCGCAGGATTTAGAGTATATGAAAAAAAATATGAAGTCAAAAGCGGTGGCGTTTGGCAGATTGTGTTGTGTGGGTAATTTCTATCTTTTTATTTTAAATTTTTCTTCTGTTTCTTTTTCCGGATTTAGTTCTTCAGTACTGACGCTGGAGAAGGAGATTTTGTTCGATAAATCTGACAATTTCAGATCGTTATGTTCTGTGTAATAACTTTTTACTTTATGTGTGGTTTTCTGACTACATTTTCTTCAGCCAAGGAGGAAATCTTCCGTCTGCTCTTTTAGTTATCTTCCAGTCAATTATTCTTTATGTCCTAATGGTTCTAAATGTTCCGTTCCAACGTTTGTCGGTAATTTATTTCCCTCATTTTAAGTTTTCTGAAAATGAAACTATTGTGCCGGCTTTATCTGTCCGTCCACACTTTTTTCTGTCCGCCCTCAGATCTTAAAATCTACTGAGGCTAGAGGGCTAAAATTGGTATGCTGATCATCTACCCTCCAATCATCAAATATACCAAACTGCAGCCCTCTAGACTCGGTAGTTTTTTATTTCATTTAAGGTTAAAGTTAGCCATAATCGTGCTTCTGGCAACGGTATAGGATATTACACCAACAAGCCGTGGTTAAAGTTTCTTGGGCCGGGACTAATACAGCATTAAACCGAGACCACCAAAAGACAGATCAATTTTCGGTGACCTTGAAAGTACGCTGTAGCGGCTGTACAGAAAACTCGTTTGCGCCGAAGAAACTTCGGCGCACTTTTTATTTGTTTTAAAGAATACCGCTCCCCTGATTATTCAACCATTATTATTATATATCATAAAATAATTTTCTTTTTTCCCATACCACATTGGTCTTCTAATACACAAGACGTTTTTTGTGTGAAACACTTCAAAACATCGTTCTTTCTTCATTATGTTCGCTCCGCCTCCCACGTTCTCTCCTTTTAGTTTTCTGTAAAAGAAAACTATTGAGATGGCTATTTTTCTGTCCGTCCGCAATTCTTCTGTCCGCCCTCAGATCTTAAAAACTACTGAGGCTAGAGGGCTGCGAATTGGTATGTTGATCATCAACCATCTCATCATCAAACATACCAAATTGCAGCCCTCTAGTCTCAGTAGTTCTTATTTTATTTAAGGTTAATTCAACCATGATCGTGCGTCTGGCAACACTATAGGACAGACCACCACCGGGCCGTGGCTAAAAGTTTCATGGGCCGCGGGTCATACAGCCATTATACGCTGTACAGAAAACTCGACTGCGCCGAAGAAACTTCGGCGCATTTTTTCCTTGTTTCCTTTCTGTTTCAAGACTCAGTGCTCCTTACATTTTTAGCGAGTTTCAATTCAGAGCCCCTTCCAACGTCTTCGCATATACTTTTATTTAGACCTCAGTCTTTCCAACCCCCTTCTATCCATTTCAATAGCCTTAAGGGGCCGGCCAGCAAAGTTCGCATCGTAGAGAGCAACTCCACCTTTAGTTATACTTTTTGTGCAATGGCCAAAAGAGAGGGTTCTTCTCTAAATGAGAGTGAAAACAATTTTTAAAAATTATGTTTAGCACATTAAATATCGTTCAAATGGGTTTTATCTTCATATGAAAGGCCAGTCCAATACCGTAATCCATTCTACATCTAAAGAAAGCAACGAAAAGGGAAAAAGGACGAGAGAGAGAGAGAGAGAGAGAGAGAGAGAGAGAGAGAGAGAGAGAGAGAGAGAGAGAGAGAGAGAGAGAGAAAAAATTTATGATAAAGTTATTTCATATATATATTTATATATATGCATATATATAATATATATATGCATATATGTGTTACGTATACACTATGTATATATACAGTATACATATGTATATATATAATATATATACATACATGTATATATATATATATGTATGTGTATATATATATATATATATATATATATATATATATATATATATATATATATATATATATATATATATATATATATATATATATATATATATATATATATATATATATATATATATTATATTTCTCTTCTATGGAATCTTGAGCTCTCTCCTTTGTATAAGAAGCAGTTGACTAATTCCATTTGTGGAAATTAATTCGGACAATCATTTAGAGCTTTATTTAATTATTATTTTTTCCTTATCACTCCTAATTATATTGTGAATGAAGTAAGTCTTGAAAAGTTCTAGATTTACTGTAGCTATCTTGTTAGGTGTCAAAAATATGAGAAAAAATATTGAAGTTTTCGGGTTGCACAAGGGTCGTCATGCCTGCAAAGTTTTCATCTTTTTTCAGTTTTAAGTGACTGGATGACATTTATCGACAGGAATTTTTGGGATATCAGATAATGTCTGTTCCTTTTGCGATTTCTACAGAGAACCGAAGAGTAGTACTCAATTATTTCAAGATTGTGCAACCTGTAAAATACGGTACGTATCACCAAGTCTGACTTCAGATTCTAAGTCTTGTCTTCTTCAAATTCTAAGTCAAACTTATTTGTTTGACTTACAATTTGAAGAAGACAAGACTTAGAATCTGTAGTCAGACACAGGGAACATAAAGTTTTTCATAGGTTGCACAGAATCTTGAAATAATTGTGTACTACTCTTCGGTTCTCTCTATAAATCGCGTAAGAACAGACAGTAAAAATGGGCCGAAGTTTCTTCGACGCAATCGAGTTTTCTGCACAGCCGCTACAGCGTATAATCAAGGCAACCGAAAACAGATATATATTTCAGTAGTCTCAGCATAATGTTGTATGAGCCGCGGCCCATGAAACTTTAACCACGGCCCGGTGGTGGCCTGTCCTATACAGTTTCCAGAAGCACAATTATGGCTAAATTTCATCTTAAATCTAATAAAAGCTACTGAGGCTAGAGGGCTACAATTTGATATGTTTAATGACTGGAGGGTGGATGATCAACACACCAATTTGCAGCCCTCTAGCCTCAGTAGATTTTAAGATCTGAGGGCGGACAGAAAAAAGCGCGGACAGAAAAGTGCGGACGGACTGACAAAAACCGGCACAAGTTTTCTTTTACAGAAAACTAAAACGTAATAGGTTCAATTACGAAGGCAGGGTAATGTGAATAGTGGACGAGCATTATTTAGTCTTTCATCAAATCCCTTCGCAATCAAACGTACTACAGAACGCCAAGTTTAATCAGCATCGTAAGACCCATTTCTTCGAAAACTAATCAGCAAATGATTAATACAACATAAGCAGTCAAAATGATATGAGTAATGAAATATATAATACAAATCGCGAAAGAAATTCAAACCTTTGCAATGCGTAAATTCTGAAATATTTTGGTGCGGGTAATGTTGAAATGATTTGTGCCAATGATAGATATAATCTAATTATGTTCTAATGGTAACATTTATTTTCTAGATAATTTGCCGCATGCAAATCCCAAGTGTGTGTGTAAGTATATACATACATACATACATACATACATACATACATACACACACACACACACACACACACACACACACACATATATATATATATATATATATATATATATCAAAGTCGAAGGCGGTTGCTTTAAACCTGATGAACAGCATCGAGTTAATTTTAAGTTAAATTCTTTGTCTACCCTCTTCCACAGGGCCTTTAGTTTAACATCTGATTGGAATGGTTTTCACGAGGAAATTCTATATCTCCACCGATATTTTATTAATAACTGTTTCCCATCTGAGCTCTTTTACAAACATTTGCGCAAAGTTTTAAATAATATTTTTCAACCAAAATTCAGAATACCAACAGTACCTAAACTATCTTTCTATGCAAGTGTCCCGCTTATCTACGATAAACATTTTTACCAAGATTTACGACAGATAATAAACAAATATTTACCGGCTGTCGAACTGAAACTAATATCTAATAATCCAATGACGATCAAGTCTATGTTTAAATATAAAGAAAGTCTGCACCCTTTGATGACCTCAGGAGTCATATACCTGTTTAATTGCCCCAGATGTGACCTGTGAAGTACGTGGGCTCCACTCGTAGGTTGTTGAAGGTGAGATTAGACTCTCATCGTGGCGTAAGTTACCGAACGGTGCTAAATTATCAAACCCCGAATTTTCATGCATAAGAGACCACGGGAAAAAATGCAGATATAATATCAATTACAAGGATTTCAAAATAATAGGCAAAGCTCTGAATGACCACCAACTGTCAATACTAGAATCTCTTTTTATTAAACAACTAGTTCCCCAATTAAATACTCAGTCCACGTCAACACCTCTACACCTCTCGTGAGTTTCCGTTGGAACCAAAACGGACCCTGAATGTCACTCAGCTTTTGCCTTCAGCACTATTTGGTAATCACTGTTCCTTTCTGTTATGTTTCTTTTTATACTTTTATGTAAAATTTCTTTTTTCTAGTTTTAAAATCTGAATCTATTTTTAATTCTGTTGGCTTTTTAATTTATAGCTTTGAAAATGGGATACATGGTCCTGAAATGTTAGCATAATAAATTACATTGAAAGGAAATACAAGGAATTCTCCTTCTCCCCTAACTCGATGCTATATATATATGTGTGTGTGTGTGTTTGTGTAAGCATGTGCGTATTTTCTAAATAAAAACTATGATAAAATTTATATTGTGTTGACACTTCTTTTTTCAGTTCTTATCAAAATAAAATAAACAGTTTTAAAAATCCAAAGAAGTGTTACAGATAGTCTAGCCTCGTTTACGGTATTTAAAGTTCTACTACTTCCAGAATACTCGTCAAAACAAACACTACCTCTAAAAAACTAATAGATTTTAAGAAACTATGTTCAACAAAATATACTTATCTATTACGCTATCAAATAACAAGATGAAATATGAAAAATCCTTCTATGAATAAACTCTGGTAACTATTATCATCAAATAACGAACTTAATTTTACCTTCAACAGGAATGTTCAGTGTGTCATATGAGAAATTCAAATGACAATTTCTGCCACATGAGTTCCAAGTCCACACAAGTGCCTGCAATAGTAAAAGTGATAACAATTTAACTCAATATATTTTTTGTACAATATAAAAAAAAAACATATGTTTATTATGGATCCTATTATAGACACGTCAAATCCTGTTCTGAGTGAGGTGGATAAATGGACGATGTTAAAGGGGGCCCAAGCTCGACTCAAAGCCTCTGGGGGCCATCCTACGATTATGACATAATAACGGTCATTATATGAAAGGGAGCAGCATCCTGATTGCCCCCTTTGATTAATGGCACTGAAACTAAGGCGTTACGAGCGATAACGTGCTGCCTCTTGATACTTCCTTAAATATTTATTCATGTACTAATGCAGTCATGTTGTATCACTCTCCCACAGTGTTGCAATACTTTGCCGAAATCGCTTGAAGATTCTGACTGCTATAAACAAGTCTCAGACCCTGAAATACTGCTTACCATGAAGAAGTATGATAATTACTTTTATCGCCCGATTGTTTGTTAATAATTGGTCAGTTAACTGCTAACTGGATGAAATGTGTTGAAACTTGAGAAACTGATTTTTGATAATAAGGGACCCACTGCATTTGATGTCTACTTACGAGATATGTCTTTGCTTACCGAGTGTATTTTATAATGTTTTCCATTGATTTATTTGTATTTGTAATCTGCATTTGCAAGGTTAATCCGTTAATAACTACTGGAGACAATCAAATCGTTAATGTAAGTAGAATTTATTATGCTTCGACTTCCTTATCTAGCCTCTTTCGAGAATGAACAAGCTTCATTACTATTCAGAAATGAGGCTCACTCATTATGTTGATATTCCATGTATGTACTCTGAATGAAGTGGCCTAAAAACTAAAGCATTATGAAATCACACACAAGACTCATGCGAAGTAGTTATTTGAAACTGAGAAACTACTGTATGTCTATATAATATGGGCAAGGAAAAGAGCCTATTATCAGAATGTAAATGATTATGGAAAGCTTTATGGGAGAAGGATAATCCGAGAAAAATTACTGAGAGAATTTTCTTATTCGTTGATGATTTTAAGTCCCACTGCATTATTCATTGGACTTTATAGCACCTCCTGCCAGGGGGAGAATAAATCCGATTGTCAAGTTACGTGGATTTTTCTACTTATGTTTCGATGTTTGATGAAACATTGAAACTGAAGACCTTATATTGAATATTCAGGGCAATTAGGTACCTACATTTTCATTCATTTCTGTTTACTTGATTTCTGGTATCGACACAAATTCAATATATATGCCAGTTTTACCGAGAAAAGCTTATGGCCTTGAAATCTTTACTCACTGTGATTTCACTGTGTTCACTTTGTTTTCTAATCCACCGAATAATTGTTGATCATTATAAATTCATCTTTGCCAATATACCAGCCTTATTCTTTTATTTTGTGGAAACATTAAAAATGATATTTAATTTCTCTCATTTACCCTTGCAAATGATATATAAGAAAATGGAAGGATATGGCTCTAAAGTCACCTCATATTCTAGACTAAAAAATAAATGTGAAAAATAGACACAGGTTTGATATGAGGAATCTCTAACATAAATTGAGCCTTTTTGTTATTTCCTTTATGAGGGTAGTAACTGGAAATATGATAATGCCCTATCAATTATGCTGGAGTGAAAAGTAAATTTTGGTTACAAGGTGAATCTAAGAAAAAACAAAACTTTTATTCATACTGATTTGCTTCAATTGTCAGCCTCTTATCTCAGAGGCTGGTGTCTCCAGCCACCACAAAAACATTCTCGCAATGAAGTTGGCTACCGGAGACAGGTCACAGCATATACACGCACATGTAAATACACACACATATAAATGTCGCTTAATATCAAATTCACGCTACCTCGGGAATATCTCCGACGGAGAATTATCACCGAAGGGGAATTTACTGATAATTCTCCATCGGAGATATTCCCGAGGTAGCGTGAATTTGATATTAAGCGACATTTGTAGCTTCATGGTTGTATATAAATCACGGTGTGATAAAAAATTTCATGTACATATATACAGTATATATATACATACATACATACACACACACACACACATATATATATATATATATATATATATATATATATATATATATATATATATATATATATATATATATATATATATATATATATATATATTCAGAAGGAAATCGCTGAAGACTTCCAGATTCGGTGATTAAATTTCATGATTCATTATCATACGATTATTACGTCACAAACTGAGTAATTTTTTTACTGATATAGTGGAAAATAACTGTGATACTGCTTCAGCTGCTTTTTGTAATTTTTTTTTAAGGTCTTTGTGTATTTTGAGCAAGGGAAAAGTTAGGAAATTGTATAAGCTTATTATCAAACGACTGTGACACCGGAGAGCAATGTTATAGCTTCAATAAGAGACTTAGGCTGTAATTGTCGCGCGTGGGGACCTTACGTTGTTTAGAGCTGTATAACATCACAGTGAATATAAATATCTTTGTTTTTCATGGATTCAACTACTAGAAAACAGTCAGAACTTCCTAAAACCCTGTTAGGCTGTTAACAATACATATTACTGTACACTAAATGTTGAAAAATGACCTGCTCGTTAAACCTTATTGTGGGGGCCGAACATTGTTCCATAACTCCTCGTTATAACAGTTAACTGTTTGTTATCTGTAAGTTACGATGACTTAAAATCTATTCCACAATGTTACTCTTGTTATACCGTTAGAAAATAACGCCTAATTAGCGAGAACTTGAAGCTAGATTATGCGGTTGTATGAAACACGTTGAAAAGAAAGTAGTTTGTGTTATATAGTATTCTAGGTTAGGCAATTTCATAACCTCCGCATTACATAATTGGAGCATCTTAGTGATGGTACAGGAAGAGTTAAACAGAGACAAATACAGAACCATAAGACGGGTTTTCGGGAAACACATTGCATTATTTAGTAAATTAGGCAAGGAAACTATATTCCCTCATTAAACCATGATCTTCTGTCAAAAAATGATGTCATTAAAATAGAAAAAAATATAGTAAAAACTAATTCTCTTAGTTTTATGGAAATAAGAAACACACCAGTTGCGTATTAAGAGCTTTGCTGTCCATTATTAATTTTAATTAGGTTCTCAGAGTTGCACAGATACATAAAAACTAATCATTCTGATGGACTTTGAGGAGAGATGTAATCAACTTACTCTTTTTAATTTGTCGGGTTTGCCAGACAAAAAAAATGTCATATAAGGACGAAGAGAAAGGAGGAGACATTGTAATTAAATTTGCCTTCTTCATTGCCGGAAGTGCATAAGAAGTAACACAATACGATCAGGTTATACATAAAATGAGCTCTCCTATTAACACGCCTTAAATCAACGAAGACCTATAGAGTTTGGTTTATCACTTTCAGGATACAAATTATAAACATTACTGCAAGAAATGGAATGGAATATAAAATTTAGGTCAAAGGCCAAGCGCTGGGCCCTATGAGGTCATTCAGCGCTGAAAGGGAAACTGAGAGCAAAAAGGCTTTAAAGGTGTAACAGGAGCAAAATCTCGCAGTTGCACTATGGAACAATGTTGTTAGGAGAAGGTGGATAGTAAGATGGATAAAGGAGAATATGAACGGAAGCAAGAGTAAAAGGAATGAAAGAGGTTGCAGTTAGGAGCCGAAAGACGCTGCAAAGAACCGCGTGAGGTGCGCTACTGTAGCTTTGAATTATTATGAATCTCAGCACCGCGTGAGGTGCACTACTGTAGCTTTGAATTATTATGAATCTCAGTAATGTCTAGTTAAGAATACATGTTAGACAGGTTGATATTGCAACGACGTATCGTCGTAGACCTACAGTGATTCTACGCACATGATAGCAAGAATTGATTGTATTTCTAATTTGGGTACAACTTACTCCTGAGTACTTCATTGCATTTTTTTGTTTCGATAATATTCTCTTGGCGGTTCTAATCTGATTGTTCGTTATACTCGTATACTATTCACAGCTCGATGTTGAGAAGAGGGAACGTTCTACTTTATTATATAATACAATGATTTTGTTCTGAATTGTGAGTAACCGAAATTAGATTCATAATGCAGCTAAAATAAATGAGAAATGAGAACTGAGATACACCGTACTAGAATAAAGGTAAAGCACTTAAAAAAATTCACTGAAGTCAAAGTCGTAGCGATTCTGATGTCCCTAGAAAACAAGTAAAAAATGTGCGCCGAGGCGCAATCGAGTTTTCTGTACAGAGTATAATGCTACATAAAGCTCTAAGCCACGGCCCATGAAACTCACAGCCGGCCATGTGGCCTGTTTTGTTGCGCTGCCAGATGCACGATCATGGCTAACTTTAACCTTAAGTAAAATAAAAACTACTGAGACTAGAGGGTTGCAATTTGGTACGTCTGATGACTTGAGGGTGGATGATAACATACCAATTTGCAGCCCTCTAGCCTCAGTAGTTTTTAAGATCTGAGGGCGGACAGAAAAAGTGAGGATGGACAGACAAAGCCATCTCAATAGTTTTCTTTTACAGAAAACTAAAAAAAAAAACTGTTTCTAGATTACTTAAAGTCCCCTTCTAGACCCTGATGTAACATGTATGGTCAGTTTCGTTTCCAAACTTATTCCTTCTCATATTTTTCTGTCTCTGCGATGATAAAAGAAAAGGATGAAACGAGGTAGAATGACAATCACAGTATATGGAAAAGAAGGTATAATTTATCAGTTACCGAACGGCATACTGGTAGGAAAGAACGAAAGTGATTCTGGTGAAAAGTTAAGGTTAAGAAATGTCTATTACTTCTATGGTAGGATGGTTATCTAGGGAACGGATTACATGGAATGGTAACGGGTCTCAGTTAGGTGTAGGAATATGGCAGTGGGAAAACATCTTCGTTAAAGGGTGCTAGCTCTTGTACTGCCTTATTTTAAAGGGCAGAAAGTGTTCGCTTTTTATTTTTTTTTAAGAGAAAGTGGGGAAGGTGTCTTACGTAAAGGAAGTCATATGTGCAAGTAAGGGAAGAATATGGGAAAAATTGCAAAATTGGAATATTTTCTCTTTCACTATATTTCATATCAACAAATAATCTCATATGCAAGGATAAGAAACACACATCCGCCGAGGGAGGAATATCTACGATTACAGGGTATGGAAGTATCATCCTTTAGAAGTAGGTTCACATTGTAGCCTATCATTTGCTGCGAGGATCTTCACGGAAAATGGGTCCCCTAAATGTTACAGCTACTACCAGGTTTAACAAAATGAAAACTTTGTATTTATTGAATTCCTCTGATGCATTCCCAGAATCCTTGGACGATTAATATTAGGGTTTTATCAATAATAACAAATGGGATTTACGTCGCTGCTCAGCAGGTAATTTAGAATGATTGTAACACTTACTGTACTGTCTCAGTTCATCTGGCCTTTCGAAGGCGAACGCCATCTAAATCTCTCTTTTTTCACTTTTCAGTTTCGTCGTAGTTTTCTGTTTCTCGTTGATTCATTAATTCCAGCTACATCACCTTCGCTAAACTTCACTTACCGGGAAAAGGAATATTCGCTGAAGTCTATATTATATATGAAGCATAAAAAGTGTTGTATTTACATTATTATAGATTTCATCAGGGCAACTGTAGTCGAGATTTTCCATTTGGTGTACTTTAGGATATTTGAAAGACATTTTACATAACTGTAATACTGTATACAGAAACTGTTTTTCTTGCATATGCATACGCTTATGTACCAAAGCTTATTTATTTATTTCCTTACACTTAGAACTGAGCGCAACAAACCAAATTAATATAATTAGTCAAAATTAATTTTGACACGAAGTATAAATAAATATATTGCACTATTCATTCTAATTGAAATTTTCGAGGAGTTACAGTGACCTAGTGCAAGCGAATTTCTTATGGAGTTTTGGCGAGAAATATAATTGGAATAATCTCATGTTATATTTAACGATAAAGTTATTACTCTCCCTCTGATCTTTTATATATGTGTGTTACGCATTTGTTTAACACGCATTTATTTAACCAAATATTTTTTAACCAAATATTTTTTATCATTAAAACAGAAGCCCCCCCCCCCAAAAAAAAAGGGAGTTGCATATTATGAATTTCTACCACGCTCGTTCGGAAAGCAATGGGTAGTTTGATGTGTTTCAAATATTTTTATAAATTTTTCTTATTATATAGAGAGAATCGTTTAGAGTAAATAGGTTAATCTCTTTTTTTGTTTTAAGCCAGGGATATCGCTTTAATATGAGAACTGTTACAGCTATTATACTTCTAACCTTCAAAAATAAATTTGTTTTCATCCAGATTTCTGACTCGGTAAACATGTTGATAAAGGTCAAAGATACTGGTATAGACATTCCTTCAGGAATATATAAACATATATATATATATATATATATATATATATATATATATATATATATATATATATATGTATGTATGTATATATATACATAAATACATATTTATATAGGCTATATGTATATATATACGAGGGGGCTTCAAAAAGTTCATGGAAAACATCCATATCTGCTAAGTTTATGGACGAATTTGGTTTTCATTACAACTGCTTGTTATTTCACTAATAGTCTTTATCTCTGTTGAACAGGAACCGTCATATGCATGTAACAACGCTGTACCATTAGTCTGAAGTTAGCACTCACTCGAGTTGCATGGATTCCAACAAAATCGAGGGCAGAACAAACATCAAATTCCTGGTGAAGCTAGGCTGGAAGAACAGTCAAATCATCGATGCTTTGCAGCAAGTTTAAGGGGATAATGCCCCAAAGAAATCAACCACCTACGAATGGTAACTCGTTTTAGAAGCGGAAGAGACGATGTTGAAGATGATCCTCGAAGTGGCAGGCCATCCACGTCAGTTTGTGAGGAAAACATTGATGCAGTTCGTAACCTGATTGAAGAGGATAGGCGAATTACCACTGAATTAGTTGTCGATACCCTTAATATCTCTGTTGGCTCAGCTTATACAATTCCAGGGGAAAACTTGGGGCTGAGCAAGTTTTCTGCTAGATGGGTCCCAAAGCTGTTGCGCCCTGATCAGCAGCAAACAAGGGCAGGCCTTTCAACAGCAATTTTGAACAAGTGGGATGAAGACCCTGAAGCATTTCTAGATAGAATCGTTACCGGTGATGAAACGTGGCTCTACCAATATGATCCCGAAGATAAAACTCAATCAAAACAGTGGCTGCCAAGGGGTGGAAGGGGCCCCATCAAAGCAAAATCAGAACGTTCAAGAGGGAAGGTCATGGCCACCGTTTTCTGGGATGCAAAGGAGATTTTGCTAGTTGACTTCCTTGAAAACAGAAGAACAATCAATGCTGATTATTACAAAGGAGTTTTGAGAAAATTGGCTAAGAAAATTGCTGGAAAACGTCCAGGAAAACTGCATCGGCGAGTCCTTTTCCATCACGACAACACCCCCGCTCATGGCGCTCGCAAGACGCAAGCTGTGTTACGTGAATTTCGGTGGGAAATCAATCAGCGTCCACCTTATAGTCCTGATTTAGCACCTAGTGACTTCTTTTTATTTCCAAAACTAAAAAAATCCTTGAAAGGCATCAAACATTCTTCAGTTGAAGATGTGAAAAACGCTGCTTTGACATGGTTCACATCGCAAGGCCCCCAGTTTTATGCTGATGGTCTTAAAGGCTGGTACCAACGATTGCAAACATGTACTGACTTAGATGTATCATATGCTGAAAAATACACATCATAACTTGAATAGTTTCTTTCATTTTTCCCTTTTCTATGAACTTTTTGAAGCCCCTCGTACATATATATACTGTAGGCTATGTGTGTGTGTAACAGAATCACGAAAATATGGTATTGATGTAAATGATTTACTCTCTAATTTGAATAACCAGGTACCATACACTTTAGAATTAGAAAAAGACAATTGCCTCCCTTTCTAAGATGTTTTAATACAGAGAGAATAATTTCAATGCAAATTCAGTATTTATAAGAAACCAACCAACAACTTAACTTGTGTCCATTTTTATTCAGGCCATCACCTTAATATCAAAATATCATTATTTTCTTCTATATTTTTACGAGGTTTGCTCATTGCCAGTCCCAAGTATTTGGATCAAGAAATCGAGCACATAAGAAAAATAGGGACAGATTTATGTTATTCTTCACATATACTAGATATCTGTTATAATAAAGTCCACAAAAAGTTTTATAGTGAAAGTAACATGGAGAAAGAAACCCCTAAGAACATTCTTCGCTTGCCTTAATTTAGAGGTTTTGAAAACATAAAATCATTGTTAAAATCTTTTAATGTCAACCACGTTTTTTCCTATAATAACACACTAAAAGGAATGTTAATAAAATAGCCTAAAGAAAACAACAACAAAATATATAAAATTCCATGTTTGGACTTCCCCTCTTTTTATATTGGCCAATCTAGCAAAGACTTAGAAGTACGTATTAAGCTGAACAAACATCCAATGCTATATTCATTCATTTAAGTGAAAACTCTTACAGGGTAAATTGTACTGGAAGTTCAGTGACTGCCAGACTGAAAGATTCCTCTTCAAGAAATCTTTTGGAATCTGCTATTATACACCTTACTTCCAACAGTAATTTTAACCTTAGCCCTGGCATGTATTGTCTGGACCCTTGTATTAAAAAAATGTTCAAGAATGACTTAAAAGATAAACTCACTGACTTAATTACAAATTGGTTACCTTATATATATTTTCTATGTATTCATATGTTTAATACAATCTTTTTATCTGTAAAAAAGTTCATCTTGCGAAAATTGTAAGTTTACAAAAAAAAGAGAATTATAGAGTTATACTTTTATAACTTTTTTGGTGGTTAGTCACCTCCTTGTATAATCTTTTAATTGTCCTGTGCCTGCTTCTGAACGGTTGATCTTAATCCTTTGTAAAACCTCTTAAATATTTAACCCTGTTTTGGCAGTTCATCTTATTTTTCAATTGAGCTGGATTCCAGGTACATATTTTTTCCCCATGTGTCATTTATATAAGCTTTCTTTGTAAACTTATTTCTATATTTCTTCAGTCTGCTAAGTAAAGAACGACAGTCGAAAGGCCTAGCAGCACTCCAGTGTTTCCCTTTCCTTCGTGGATTTTGTCATGTATATATATCCCACATAAAAATTTCTCTAGCTCTTTACTTCTAAAGTTATGCAAAACTATTTGGAAAAACAGAAAATGAATGTATATGGGAGACGCTAGCTTTGAACATAAAACAAATTGTCACATATATCTATAGTTCGATTAATGAACCCTGATACACTTTTCACAACTGCAGTTGCCTAACTCTTTGAGCACTGATGGCATGCAGCTGAATATGTGTTTAAACTAAAACAGCAAAGTTCTAATGTGTTGCCACTAATTCCATTAAATTATGTTCTTTTTCTTTATCTATACTCTAATCGTTCTTCCAAAATTAAAAATATCCCAAGTTTTGTTTAAAAACAGATAAAAGGTAACATTCCAAAAAAGGCATCAACGGCTATCCTGTCATTTAAGACTCCATAAGGCCCCATTAAAAATTAAGTGCTTATAACTAGCTCATGAATTAAGAGATTTGCTTCAAATATTTACCACTTATTCTTCAACTAATAACGAAAATTTAATTGTGGGAAATTTAAAAATTCTACTTCTAAGTTAATTTTTTTGCATTTAAAAAAAATTTTTTAACTTTTTCAAAATAGTATGCAAAACAAATTTTTTCACACAAATATTAATTTCCCATGTACAAAATAAAGATATATAGTTATATTACAATCTGTAAAAGTTTCAGCGAATTTGGTTTTGTCGTCTTGGAGTTATAAGCTTCTATTTTTGAAAAAACTAAGTTTTGAGAAAACAGCAAAAGAAAAAATTTATGGTTATTTTGTAATAACTATGAAATAATGACAGTTAGAAAGCAGATTTTTGCACTAAAAACTATTTTGTCATATAAGAAATACAGTATGCCCTGAAATTTACAATATAATCAAATGAATAGAAATGTGCTCTCTCTGATTTATATGTTACCTAAAATTTATATATATTATATATATATATATATATATATATATATATATATATATATATATATATATATATATATATATATATATATATATATATATATATATATATATATACATATACACACACACATATACTGTATATATATTTATATATACTATATATACATACATATATGTATATGTACATATATATATGTATATATATACACAACATATATATATATATATATATATATATATATATATATATATATATATATATATATATATATATATTTTACACACACACTATATATATATATATATATATATATATATATATATATATATATATATATATATATATATATATATATATATACACACCATATACAGGCATGTATGTATATATACATATGTCTTATATACATATGTATGTATATACATATATTATATTCTCACGTATTTTCATTCGTCCCTTGTAGCCTGCTAGATAGGGAGTAAAAATTAAGGATAAATTCGCTTCTCAGTTAAATTCTAGGCTCAGTTTGGCAGCAGGAAGGAAGAAATTGCCCAGATTTGAACTCATATAGGCCTAAAAGTCTAACCCCCTAAGTCACCTGACCTGGGGTAGAACAATGCCACTCCTTCACCCCCCCCCATCACGTGATTTGTGGGGTCAAGTAGCCGTTACTGAATAGGGGCGAAACCGGGTTGTAGGTAGGCTATAATCCTAACTCTCAAGTCCTTAACTAACAGACCTACTTTTCCCTACAACCTTTTGCTGGATGTGTGACCTCCTGCAGATGGCCGATGCTCTGAGATTGGGAGCAAAACAACAAGGGAGCAGCCAAATCTTGGACACCATGGCATTCTGTACCCAGTCACCGACGTGTCGAGTGGCATCCCTACGTCTTCCTTCCACTGGCTTAGACTAACCGACTCTGGAGGCCAAGACCCACACATGCCATTGAGCTCAAGCACCAAAGGTATCAGGAATCCTGTTGCTCTGCTCCCACACTTTCAAACCCAGCCTTGTGAATCAACTAAACTTAAAAGAACTGCCATTTCTGATAAGCCACAGAGTCTGATATGCAGTCCCTTTCCCATTGTGCACAAGAGCTGCCCTTTGCAACTCATTCAACCAGCATCAACCACTTCCTATTTCAAAGACATGCTATTCACAGTCTAATGATGTTCCACAATTTATTTGATTGCCTGCTGGATCATCAGTTTTCACATTAATTTCATGACTGCTTCAGTTGTAAATAAATTCATCTCAACGTACTTGTGAATCATTCCCCATGGCGACCTTCCAATACCTGATTTAATTCTGATGATTAAGGTTGTCTCAACCCCTTCCCATTCATTTTTATTACATTCTGGGTGCTCTCTGTTGGCTGTTAAAGGCAGTCAATGAAAAAATCCCATTACACTCTTCCAACAGACCCCTAGAATGTCAGAGCACTGACTTTGCCACAGATTCCTAGAGGACTAGCACAAACTAGCCTTGCTATTTGCTAAAACTAGGAACAAAACGAACCAGGACTGATACATTAATTAATTTAATCCCATTATTCACAAAGGCAGTAAAGGGCGACCGGGGTGAAGCAAGAGTACACAGGTAAGGGTTATTATCATAAGTCTTGTAAAATTAAGGATTCATTAGGATACGGAAAAGTGTTGTTATTATTACGAAAAAATAAAAAGAAAAACGCCATAAATCGCATAAGTAGAATTTCATAAGATAGGCGAAAGCACACAGGTTCTTAAGTTAGCGACGCATAGTGGCTGTCCGTGAAACTTTGTACCTTCAGAATAGCAGCTATGCTGGGTTGCCAGATGACTAATTGTTAAGAATTAGGAAGTGCTTTGCTAGTGATTTATTGCATGTATTAGCCGTGAACAGTCAGCTAAGAGTGTTGTTAAGAAAACAGTTACGTCAGAGAAAGTGTACAATTTCTCTGTCTGTGATGTAGGCTTCAAATTCCTGTTATTAAAACACCAGTAGCAACCTCTGGCAGTCCACGGCTGTCCAAGTCAGCTATACTTCAGTCAGCGAATGCGCGAGCCCGCTCCCACGACTCAAAGATCGTCAGATCCAATTCACATGCACATTTCATGTTTAAGTAAAGTAATGGCACTGCTGATGTTTTAAGATAAATAATTCAATTTTTCATTCAAAAACCTGCCTTCAGCCAAGAAAGTCAAGTGTTCCTTTTTCTTAAATTCTAAAGCGGCATTGTCATGACTTGATCGAGAACGAGTTAGCTATCAGCTGTTTTCCCCATGCGCCTCAGTTCCACATCTCTCGTTCATGCCGAACGAATTTCATTGCTTTTCACCCTAAGGTAACCCTAACGAAAATATATTGACACTTTGAGAATAATTTGAAAATCCTTTTTCCCCCCATATAATTTGTCATGACAGGAGCTAGCCAGTAAAATTACGTAAATACAAAGTCATTTAAAAAAAAAAGTAACAGCGTAATTTTGCACAACGTAATTTATCGTAAGAAAAGGTAGAGTACCACCATACGCTCTCAGAGAGAGAGAAAGAGAGATTTTTCTTTTCATCATAAAAAGGGGCATACTAACAATTAATCAATGAGTATTGGAAAATAAACCCACTAACTTATAAAGCCAAGTACAATAAAAAATTTTTCTTTTCATTTTACCCAAACTTTGATCTTTTAAGATCCCATCCAATTATTCCTTTTATTCATTCACACATTGTGCACAATTTATACACACACCCATGTCCATTGAACATCTCCCTTCTTTAGATTTCCATTAAGTGCTTCAGCTGCGGAGTGAATTCTCGTGCGTTTCATAGAGCATACGTACCGCCATTTAATAACAGTTATCAAATGTCGTGCATGAGTGGGTAACCATTATTCAAGACTTGCATTTACCGCAAGCACCAAATCGGATATGGCGTGCAAACCCCATGACCTTCCTTTCCTCATGTCAGGAAGCAATCACCAGTTCTTAGAACTAGCCACCCACGAGTGCAAACCCAAGGGTTTCCCTTTCCACAGTGCCACTAATCTGAGGCACTGCCAACCAATTAACTTACTGACGCACTTACCTTTCTACTTTCCCTCTTACTCCTTACTTACATTCTGCCTCAGGCAGAGTGCCATTTCTTTCAGTGCAGTTTGGTTGCACTGCCTTTTAGTGTTGCTCCACGGAGCACACCAGCCCTCCAGTGCCACCCACTCAAAGTACTCACATATAAGCTCTGAGATACGGAGTGCCACCAACAGTGTATCCGCCCATAAGGAATAGTATACCTTCAGGATCACTTCCATATACCAGCGTATCCGTCCATAAGGACCATTCCTCCTTCAGGATTGCTCCATCAGTGTGACCTTCGCATGGCTCACTCAACCACAGTGTCATCTTATTGAAAAGGTGCCACACCAAATTACAGGACACCTCCCCATCGTCACAGACCATTTCCCCTAGTCATCGTCATAACCTATAACCATGTCTTTAGAACAGCACCAAGCCCTCATGAACATGGGCAAGGACACAGGTTTCACGGGACGGGAACTCACCCAGTGGGTGAAGGAGCAGCTGGAAGATGACAGAGAAGAAAGGAGAAGACAGTACGAATTAGCCCTCAAGGAAAGCAAGCAAGCTCTTAGGGGAAGCGAGGAAGCCCTCAAGGCAAGCGAGCTGGCTCTCATAGAAAAGGAACTCGAGCTGGAGAGAGCAAGGAGGGAGAGTGCTGAAGCCATGACGATCCAACGAGCCTCCAACCCCACACCTGCCACACCAAATGCTCCGCTCTCAAGCCTTAATTCCCTAGTCCCCAAGTGGACTGAGGAAGAGCTGGAAGCATGGCTAGAAGAGATCGAGGCGCTCTTTGACAATTACCACACCACTGAGACAGAGAGGGCCTTAGTGCTTACCAAACACATGGAAGGAGAAGCCAAGGCAGCCCTCCGCTCGATGGAGAAGAGTCAAAGAGGTGACATGATTGAAGTCCGTAGGGTCATCACCAAAGCCTACGAGATAACCCTGGAGAAATGGAGACTACGGTTCCGAGGTCTTGCCAAGGAAGTCGGCTGGTTCTGGACGGAATGGGCCTGTCACAAGACCCAGTCTGGTACCCGCTGGTTCGACTCCCTGTCATGCATGACCTTCAAGGATTTATTCAATCGGACCATGCTGAAGGATCTTTTCCAACGTGTGCCTGGGCCCCTTGCTGTGTATCTCAGTGATAAGCACCCCACCACACTTATGGAAGCCTGCCATATGATCGATTCCTGGGAAATGTTCAATCAGTCCCACAGCATGTCTCAACACCGCACTGTGCCACCCGGGTACCTCCCAGGCTCGACTCGCCCAAAAAACGGCCTGCCCAGCAAGCCTACTTGCACAAACTGTAAAAAGTCTGGCCATGCTGAAGCTGATTGCCGTTACAAGTTGGGCAACAATAGGCAGCTTACTAACCACCACCAGAACTCCTCTCCTTCTACGTCCGCCCAACCTTCTCTACCGACCGTCACCGCAGGGAGATCAGCCCATCCCAGGGGATCCTGCCGAGACTGTGGAACTCCAGGGCACTATACTGCCAGATATCCTGGCTGCCCAAAGCGTATGTAGTCTACTAAGAACGTCAACCTGATTTGTGCCACATCCTCCATGGCTGTGTCGCCAGAGATGTCTCACCCTGAGCGGGTCTGGACTCAGTTCGTCTCATTGGCCCCTCTAGATGGCTCTAGCCTACCAGTGAGCCTGCCAGCTACAGTAGACACTGGCCCAGACATTAGCCTCATTGATCGGGCCCAAGTGCCAGCCAGCGCTACTGTTGATGAAAAGACCAGGTGGACGATGACTTAGATACAGGAGCAAACCAAGACCATTCCCACAGTCGAACTTCGGGTAACCACCCCTTGGGGTACACAACCTCACCGCCTTGGCGTGGTGAATAGCATCAGGCACGAAGTGGAGTTCCTGTTGGAACGGGACATCCTCTGGGGTTGTCCGTCCCTCATGCCATTCTGTTGCCTATCTACCTCCACCAGGGAGGCCACTCCAAGACCACCTGACCGGGACACAGCCACTGTACAGGCATGCCACTGTCAGCCCAACCTTCCATTCACCAAGGTGTGCAACGGAAGGGACATTCTCCAAACCATTCCAGGCCCAGTCCTCAATCCTCACAAAAGGATAGCCACCAAAGATCTCCTCCCTCACTACAAAGGGAAATCACCCAGTACCGCTGCAGGACCTGAAACGTAAAAGGGAACTCCGCAAATTGGGCATCAAGGTGCCCTAGCAAGCAAGCAGCAATGGATACCACCTCCACCACCATTCCAAGAGGCTCTGCCCTCCACCCAAGACAGGAATCTCTGTCTCCCACCACTTCAGGTACACTGAGGGGCTTTGTACCCCCGGGTCCCTTGTCAGCCACGCCTGACTCAAATCCTCTGCCAGTGCCACTTGAGAGCACTGAGCAGTGCCAACCTCCGTCTGTCTTGGACAGAGCGCTTCTACTAACCTTAATCCCTGTGCCTGGCTCCGAATTAGTGCCAGTGCCAGATCCAAACCATGACCCAATCCTCCTACAAGAGATCCTCCAAACCTCACCGAACAAGTCATTGCAAATTGTGAGCTCCGACCCCTGATGTTTCTTCCTCCCAATCACTTTCATCTGCCAAGGATGACCCTCTGGCAGACCTTAATGTCACACCTTCACTGGTCGACCAGGAACTGTCCGGCAGGGACGCAGACGCTGGCTCTACCCTCACGACGGTTGTCGCAATAGCTGAAGTAGGGAACCAGCCCACAGCTACTAGGGCTATCCCTGATCCTGCTCCTGACGGCACTTCTGGCCTTTCCTCAGAGTCGGTGCCCTCGTTACCTCCTAGGAATGGCATAGCCAGACCTTGGAGGCCCATGAAGAAGAAGAAGAAGGGGCAGAAGAGATCCAATTAACCAATAAGAGCCACAAGCTCTCCTTGGCACTCATGCTCTCATTGGCACAGTGCCTCTCTTTATCTCAAAGTGATCCTGGCACCTACCCAGAGAAGGTAGCCCGAGTGATCTTTGTCCAAGTAGACTAACATCTAACACCCTCGTATTTTGCAATACTAACCTTATGCATAACCTAACCCAAAACTATCCAATACTCAAGCTGGTACACCCCCTGGTCACTTACCATAATTAACCCTTCAGGTGCTAATGTTCAAATTTATTGCATGTTATTCCGTAAAGCATTGCATAACCCATAATTAATTGCATTTAGTTAGGTCAGTGTCATTTAGTTTGTACCAGAGCCATAGGATAGTAGGCTATGTCACAAGCCACATTTACCATGTACCATTGCCTAGGAGTGAAGTTCCCCTGTCGTCAGAGACAGCCAGTAAAAGTCTGTAGGCACCATTGTATAGGTTAGGCTCTGCTGTAGTAAGTTAGCAACACGAGTACCCCTCTTTGCAGTTAGGTAGGTCCATTTAGCTATCGCAGTGCAACAGCACAATTCATGTAGGGACGCTAGCTGACTAGTCGGGACGACTAACTTACTTAGCCAAGACCTTCACGCCCGAAAGGGAGTGAATGCTTTTTTAAAGGGGGGAGCTCTCACGTATTTATATTCATCCCTCGTTAGCCTGCTGGATAGGGAATAAAAATTAAGGAGAAAAGAGAAATTCACTTCTCAGTTAAATTCTAGGCTTAATTTGGCAGCAGGAAGGAAAAAATTGCCCAGATTTGAACTCATATAAGCCTAAAAGTCTAACACCCCAGGTCACCTGATCTGGGGTAGAACAATGCCAGTCCTTCACCCCCCATCACGTGATTTGTGGGGTCAAGTAGCCGTTACTGAATAGGGGCGAAACCGGGTTGTAGGTAGGCTATGATCCTAACTCTTTAGGCTATGATCCTAACTCTTTAAGTACTTAACTAAAAGACCTACTTTTCCCCACAACCTTTTGCTGGATGTGTGACTTCTTGCAGATGGCCGATGCCCTGGGATTGGGAGCAAAACAACAAGGGAGCAGCCAAGTCTTGGACGCCATGGCATTCTGTACCCAGTCACTGACATGTCAAGTGGCAACCCTACGTCTTCCTTCCACTGGCACAGACTAACCGATTCTGGAGGCCGAGACCCGCACATGCTGATGAACTCAAGCACCAAAGGTATCAGGAATCCTGTTACTCTGCTTCCACGCTGTTGAACCCAGCCTTGTGAATCAATTAAACTAAGAAGAACTGCCATTTCTGATAAGCCAGAGAGTCTGATATGCAGTCCCTTTCCCATTGTGAACAACTCATTCACCTAGCATCAACCGCTTTCTAATTCAAAGACGTGCTATTCATGGTCTTATAGTTTCACATTTTATTTGATTGCCTGCTGGATCACCAGTTTTCAGATTAATTTCATGATTGCTTCAGTTGTAAATAAATTCGTCTTAACATACTCGTGAATCATTCCCCATGGAGACCTTCCAATACCTGATTTAATTCTGATGATTAAAGTAAGTCTCAACCCCTTCCCATTCATATTTGTTACATTCTGGGTGCTCTCTGTTGGCCGTTAAAGGCAGTCCATGAAAAAACAACATTACATTCTTCCAACAGACCCTAGAATAGAATGTAAGATATATATATATATATATATATATATATATATATATATATATATATATATATATATATATATATATACACACACACACACATACATATACATACATGTATATATATACATATACATATATATACATATACATACATCTATATATATATATATATATATATATATATATATATATATATATATATATATATATGATATATAAATATATATACTGTATATATGCCCAAAAGGCCAAAAACACTATTTGAATGTTGCAACCATATATTTTGAGTACTTCCTTTTGCGCCCATGTTCGCTGGTAAAATACGGACACATGATGTGTTACAAGAGTATATATACAAAGCATATGCAGGTGTGGCAGTATATGTACTCTTGTAACACATCATCTCTCCATATTTTACCAGTGAATAGGGGCACAGAAGGAAGTGCCTGAAATATATGGTTGCAATGTTCAAATAGTGTTTTATGGGCCTTTTTTATCTTCATATTATACTGTTTATTACTGTTTATTACAGTAAGATTTATTACAGTAAGATATATATATATATATATATATATATATATATATATATATATATATATATATATATATATATACACACACATAGGCTATATATTTTATATTTATCAGTGCAAAGTTTTTCATAACATAAAAATTCACTAATATAGGCTATGCTATCAATAAAATGTTTTCTCTATAACCTATAAAAAATAGTAGGCTGTATGCTATCAGTGCAAAATTTTTTCATAATAAATTATAAAAATAAATGCCTTAATGAGGTTAGGCAAGGGCACGGTATTCTAGGAAAGGTTTGTTCCCATCGTTTTATACTCACCCTAATGTTTTCTTTATAACCTATAAAAATATATGTATCAATATAAATTTTCTACATAACCTATATACGCTACCACTGTACATGTTTTCTGTTCAGATACTGGAGAGGCAAATACACAAACAACTGAGCGGATAAAGTAAACAAACGCTGAACAACCAGGCCTACACAAGTCACGAGTCAGACGACAACTCACTGCAGTAAAATCAAGCTTTGTGGTCTTACATAATTATTATTATAATAATGTGAAAAATAGTAATCACTAATTAGAATATCACTAATTTGAATATCACTAATACGGGAAAACAAATCCCTTACTTAGATATGGGCGTTCTGGTGTTGTTGCTATCCCAGGCAAGACAGTTCCCGTTTGCTTCGTCCCTCTATTGTAACAAACGAGACGCAATCGTTCAAATTTCTCCCTCATAAGGACGGTACTTCTCTTGCTTATGGCAATGGAATTGCGTGAATACACTACACGGTAAGAAAATCCGAAAAGGAAATGCACCACAAAGCACTATGATATCACTTGAACCGAACCACACACAAACTGAGATGGTTTATTAGTAAAACCCGACGCTCTGTTTGGAACTGTTACGTACTTATAAAATTTCATATATCCGAAAATACGCAGTAAAAATATGTCAGGAAATATAAAATATTATATGTATACTAGTTGGCATGGTACATCTGTGATACGACTACGACCAGCTCAAAATATCGAGATACATAGAAATATATTGACTTTGATATTTTTTCTTTGAGAACGAACAAGCTCTTATCGTAGAAAATGGGTAGTTCTAGTAGGACACTGAAGTAAATTTGTCACTTTCCACTATCCAGAATTGGCAAGTCACACAGACATTGTACAACAATTTGTTGTTCAATGTCGCTCACAGGGCGATACGCATTTAATCTAATATTATATCATTTGAGAGGGAGCCAGTTTTTATTGTAGATAATGTGTATTTTAGTTGGAAAGTAAAGTATATTTCTCACTTCCACCTAAAAAGTCATACAGAGAGTTTGCGACAATTTTTCGCTCAATGCCGCTCAAATACCGGTAAACGCCGTGAACAAAAATGTAAAAAAAAGCCACTTAAAAATTTTTTAGCAATAATATTTCAGGACATGTTTATTTAGATATATATCAGTCCAAAACCGTAAAAAACTAAAAATCGACAATTCCCCGATATTCGGCGTTCGACGCACCCCTTAGCTACGTTTTCTCAAACACCGGAATACAGCAAAATGAGATTTCTCCTTAGGTTGACTAAACGAAATTTCTTCTTTAGCTACCTCGCACTTTTATCCGTTATTCACATTAACCATTATGCAATTTATATTGCAGTACTAAAAAGAACTAGTGTAATTATTTAATATATAGATCTATTAAACTAAACATTTATTTATTGAGGTAAAAGAGGTATCATTCTTGTGCGTTTTCTGTGTACAAATAAATCTGAACAGTTTTATAAACCAGGAAATCCTGATAAGCGTACAAAGGCTAGTCCCCTTTTCAAGGTTCTATCACAGACTCTTGGCAATTTTCAGTTTGAAAGGAAATTTATTTTAGTCAGCTGCTCCTTGAATCTTCTTAATGACTGTCCCATTAAGTATCGAGCAATTTTAGAACCAACAGATATCTTAATTGAGGATTTAGTGATACCATATTATGGTCACCATTCATCCAATCAATCTACAAAGGAAAATCAATTAGGCAGCGCTACAAAGGACAGACAGCGGCCTCTCCGTTAGGGTTAGGATATCTAATGGATGTCCATCAAGGTGAAATTGGGAATACAAATTCTTCCTGATACATGCATAAGGATATATTTAGTGTACAAGGATCAGTAGTAATTTTAAGCTCTCTTGCTAAACACTGGTTATCTCTGAATTTATTTCAGTTTGAAATTTGACAGCTTCTTCATCCCTCTAATCTTTTTGGAAGAGAATCCTAAACCAGACGCCAGGGCAACTGAAACTCTTCGAAACAGGATAATAGATATAAGCAAATTCACCAGAGCCAAAATTCTTGATAAAGGTTCGAACGGGAGTGTTGGGCATTACTTTTATAAAAATTCAAGTATCATAAAGTAACAAGAGTAGAAATGAAGATAGTGATTCCAAAGCCTTCTTTGATGAGCCCGTATACTTCACGAATGAATGGGGTAGAACAACGAGATGAGACATATCTCACTATCAAACAATGATCAGAGGAAAGAAATTGTACCTCCCTGGTTTCACTTAATGTTTGCGTAAATAATGCTTTCTTATTCACTGGAGCCGGCGAATACAAAGAAGATTTACTGATGTTTATACGCTCTGTCGTTAAACGTTGGTTAACGATATAATTATGGTGTTACACATATGAATCCGGGGAGATAAATTAGCCGTTCATATTAATGTTATAAGGAGCCTCTTTAAACAAGATGTCGTTGGTTCTAGTGTTCCTCTGTTTAGCAATACTAATATAATAAAGATAATGGTTTTCCTATTATTATCTATGTATGGTTTCACCATTAAGTGAATTTGTGATTACACAAGGTCTTTTCAACATTTCATTGCATGCTCTCCTGAAAGAATACTCTTACCAAGTGAAAAAGTCTTGAATTTTGTAGTAAGACATTTATTCCTATAGAAGTTGTTTTATTCACTGTAATTTGTCGCAATATTGCTGGGAAAAAAGCATTACATCTCAATGAATTGTACCTTTATCAAGTAACCCCAAACTGGGCAACATGTACCCAGGGTATGTAAAAAGAAATAAAATTCTTGATTTTTTTTTTTAATATGAAATGTCTTACACAACCTTCATTCATAAAAGTGAATAAGAAAAAAGGTAGCTGATTTTTAGTTCAAAAGTGGTAAGGGACCTGAGAAAATATACGATTTGCATCAAGTCAGTGACATGACCTTGATCCCACTCTCACGCTTTGCAACTTCAGCGATGGCTGAGATACCGATGGTTGTGTTTTTTTTTTTCAATGCTATGTTTTTTTATTTCTCATATTTTTTATGGTTTCTATCTTTCACTGAGAATCGAAGGCCAGTTGATCCTTTAGGTTACAAATATATATATATATATATATATATATATATATATATATATATATATATATATATATATATATATTTGTAACTCAATGGATCAGCTGGCCTTCTATTCTCATTGGAAGATATTAACTATAAATATATAAATACAGTATATATATATATAAATATATATATATATATATATATATATATATATATATATATATATATATATATATATATACACACACATATATATATATATATATATATATATATATATATATATATATATATATATATATACACACACACATATATATATATATATATATATATATATATATATATATATATATATATATATATATATATATATATATATATATATATATAAAACAGGTACAGGAGGGGCATTGCTGACCTATGGATATTATTAGGGAATTAATAAATACACGCTGATAAAAGGGATATGAGACGCATTAGGATGACTTTACAAATGCCATAGAAACAACATTTCCTTCAAGAATGTGACCTCACTTATTATCATTATTATTAAGACATCATCAATAGTAGCAATATTACTGGTATGGGCAGAGTGGTAATTGCAATAAAAACAATAATAATAACCGCAAATAAAATTATAGATTTTCACCGAGCGCATTCTAGTTATAAACCGTTTCGTCTTTGCAGCAGAGTAAAAAAAAAAAAAATATACATAATTTCCCCTGGGTGCTTACAGATCTCGTAAATAATTTGCTACGGGTGAATTTTACGCGACTTTAACTTACAAATATTATGTATCAATATATCTTTTTCCTGAATAAGTATGGGACTTGGGTAAGAAACTGATGTAGGATGAATGTCTTAACAGCCCTGAACTAATATTTTAAGGGCTCCACGTCAGTATTTTTCTCAAAAAACTAAATAGTGAGAGACAAAGAGAAAGGAAAACACTTATCTATCTCTCCAAAATGTGCAATAATTATGAATGTTACGCTACGACTGCTCTTTTTCTTACCAGATGACAAAAGATTCAGAATATAGTTAACATATCTTTGTAAGCTCAGCATCTCTTACTTATCAGTATTGTAACAATGTTGTAATAGAGATCATCAGAAAATCAGAAGACGGTTGACAATGCTTTATGACAAAACGTACCAAAAAACATATTGGTTGTTTTCTGATACTTCTTTGTTCTGCCCAGTAAGAACATGAGTGTATAATTCAGCAAAAGATCCAGAGAAAATATCCGAAAAACATACCCAAGAAAATAAGAGTAAATAATGAGATGTAGCTCGTCATCTGCGTATTTTCGCGTATCTAGCGTTATTGTGTTACCGAACAAAGAGCAAGAACTAGGGAGAGTCAAGTAATTCTTAGAAATGTCCAACGGTGAAACATTTGCTGTACCAAAACTCAGTACGCAGTAATATTCTGTATAAATATTTTCTCTTCAGAGGCTCAGAATTCTTTTCTTAAAATGCTAAAAGAAGCATCATAAAATAATAATATTAAGAACGTAACCATAAAATGTATTTGGTCAAATGGTACCGTAAAAGATAACGTACCACTTTTAAAAAAGATTTATAAAAAAAAAAGAAT
>NC_089751.1:17569634-17664634 GCF_040412425.1 Macrobrachium rosenbergii
ATATATATATAATCATATTGCATTTTCATAATATGAACAAATATTATAAAAACATATTAAAGTTTTTTCTGCGGGAATCTTAGGCTAAATTGAGAATGAACCTGATAAAATTATCGTTTTTTTATTTCAACATCTCCTAGAGAACAGATTCACACACAAACCATCAGCGCCCACTCAGGCTATGAGCAGAGCGAACCGAACAGTAGCTGTTGATGACTCAGCGAGATTACCTGCGGGTGGCTCCCAAAACCTCTCTTCCTTGTCTCACAAGGACAGTGAGGTCATGCTGGTCACGAAATCTTCCAATCCTTGAACGGGTCTCGAATTCGAGATCCCCACACTTTGCAGTCCAGGTGAAAACAAGATGGTTACCATTTTTCATGCCTTTGAAAATAAGACGGAAATATGAGGAAAAAGAACTCTCTTTATTTATGAGCAAGAAGTCTTAGAGTCACTGGAAGTCATTTTCTAGTAGAGGAGAACAGAAAGTTAAGTATACCTTAGTTTTACCAGACCACTGAGCTGATTCACAGCTCTCCTAGGGCTGGTCCGAAGGATTAGACTTATTTTACGTGGCTAAGAGCCAATTGGTTGCTTAGCAACGGGACCTACAGCTTATTGTGGAATCCGAACCACATTATAGCGAGAAATGAATTTCTATCACCAGAAATAAATTCCTCTAACTCTTCATCAGCCGGCCGGGGGAACTGAACTCCGGCCCATCGAGTGACAGTCCGCAGCTCTACCGGCTCATCCAACGAAGGGCTAGAGGAGAACAAAAAGAATGTACCGAAGCAGTACTGCTGGTATAAGGAAATATAGGATTTCCTGAAAAGACAGGCCTCATTTTAGGCAATGTTGCATAACAGAAGATAATATCATATGCAGCCACTGAGGAGGAGGGATAAGCCAGTTTAAAAGAAAAGGAGAGCAACTAAAATAAAAGCATAAATCTGGGCAAGTAATGTAGGGAGAAATTGCTCAATTGGTAAGTATATTCCGACATAAATGAACCTTTAGAATAAAAGATACTCAGTTTTATAAATAAATGCTATCCAGTGAGAAGGCAATTCCGAGTCGATGGACAAAGTGTTTAGAAGGTTTCTCAAACAAGGTGGATAAAAAAGAACCAGAGTAGAATTGGTTCGTGAGAGTTTGATGATTCTTGAGAAAGTGACGGCGGAGGATACAAGGAGGGTAACTGAGAGGACTGAACAACAGGCACAAAACTAACGTAATGGGATTACATTACGGATGCTTCAGCACGTAAGAAATAAGGAAAAAGCTACTTAGACTTGGTGAGGAAAAATAGCTATTTTATTTGAATAACGGTAACAGTGATAGAGTAGAGTAAAGAAATAACTGCAACTTGACATAGCTTTTATACTAGGGAAGGATGATACTGATCAGGAAATAAAACGAATGACGTTCGGATTGACGGGACGAACAGTACGTCTTTAGACAAGGAGAGAATGCGTATAACAAATTTCTTAGGGAACAATTATGCGAGAAGTTATCAGTAAAGGGAAATATCCGTGTGACACGGAGGAGATTTTTTATGTGACACGGAGGAGAATAGCAAAAATTTTCATGAAAAAGCTAATTGCTTGTTATAGTATGTAAAAGGGAGACTACCTGGGTGAAGCTAGGAAAAATTTGTAGGCGTAAAACTGTGGGATGAGGGAATGAGTTATATACAGGATGTAAAATGGATGATGTTTGCAAATGACACACTGCTGACTGGGTAGAGTGAAAAGTCAATTAAGAAACTAGTGTAAGGTTTGGAAGCAATTGCAGAAAAAAAAAAAAAACAAATGTAAGCAACCGTAATGTCACGAGCATCAGTTACCAATAGCAAAATAATATTGGAAGAAGAAGAAGAAGAAGAAGAAGAAGAAGAAGAGAAAGATAATGCTCCTCGTATCTCCCACCAGTATGAGGTTGAGAACTAGGGCCCGATGATTAACGCGGTCAAAGGCGGCCGTAACGAAAAGACCAACCACACAAACTTCATGCCCAGATTCTAGGAATTTCTGTCCAGCCCAGGCCATTGAAAGAAGCCATCACAAGCACCCAGGCCTCCAGTTAGAGAAATTGGCTGATAATAAAAAGGTCATGAGATACGCCAGCTCATTTAGCTAAAGGAGTAAAGCCACCGATACTCTAACGTGCAAAAACAACCGCTTTCAGATTATTTACCAAAATTATAGTTAAATTCCAAATGACATCTCTCGTAGAACAGAATACCAAGACAGTAACGTTGGTCTAATTTCTTAGTAGTAAAAATCGCAACTTATCAAAGTAGTCCATAACAGAAACACTTACAATAGTAAGCCGCTGCCAATATATTTCTATTGACCCATTAAATGCACAATAAAAAATCTGCTAGCATAGTTCTATCTAAAGCTGTAACCTGCGCTGGGAATTGAGAGAGAGAGAGAGAGAGAGAGAGAGAGAGAGAGAGAGAGAGGGTTTCCATTTCTTACAACGCAGAATTTTGCTTTAATGTTTGTAGTCTGTTGCAGTGCTATTGATATTCGTGTCTTGTGCGTCTGCTTTGTTTTTTATCTTGGCTGACGAGTTAATTGGAATTTGCTGTCAACATTTGTTTTATACCTCTTACTGAATTTGGATGTCTCAAAACCCTGTGCTAAAAGGTGCACGATTTAGATCCTATCTTAAATAGACTTGCTATTCGTCCAAATTTATCTCTGACAGTTGTCTTACAGTTTCTTTCACTCGAAAGAAAATCCTATGCCAATTTATCTGTGTACAGATAAAAATTTAATTTGTATCTGTACACAAAGGTAGGCAAAACAATACTTTTTCTTTTCTTAATTCTTTCCTTTGTCTTACAATGGCGCATGAGTTTCCATTATTTAATCTTCCTTATGCAAGCATTTTAATCTTTTTTCAACTATTTAATTTTGACTGTAGATCACAGGAATGTAAAACGATTTATTTTTAAAGATAACTACATCGCATAAAATCAAGTGGCGAGGTTTGTAATAAACTTTAATATTGTAGCAAGAGCTGACTTTAATGCCGAAAACGTGATCAAGATATTCATAAAGGCTTGAATATTTCTCTCTGTGGATATCGGCTTTGAAGATGTTATTCACCACAGAACCGTGGAGTTTTCCCTTGTGATTTCGAAGGTGACGTCACTCGTGATTCCCTGAACAGCTGATGTCATTACTGGAAGAAGCTCTCTCCAAAAGTAATTACTCTGCGGAAATGTTCATTCATTATGGACTTTATTCCGAAGCTTAGCGGAATATTTACGATATTTAGAGGTATTTCTTCATCTTTTTAAGAAAAAATATATCTCGTATAAGAAATTTCATAAGAAGAGCATCCTGGACCATTTTTGTGATCATTGTTTTGGTATATGAAGGAATATTTCTGGTCTTTTATTGAAAACCCATAGTAACGTTTCTATCGTGTAAGCATGTTACATGGTGGAAAATTTGGGTATTTGCTCCATTCTAAATGCTGGAGGAATTTCATCGGAGCGAAATGCAAAGCTGTAAATTGCAAAGCTGTAAATACTGCGCGATTATATAAACTGATTCGTCCTTTTAGCTTTGGAAGCGAGGCTGAGTGCTATTTGCTCTTCTTTCTACTATACATTTCGTAGAAATAATTGTGATTTATATTTTCTGAGCTATTCCATGAACTCATAATAAGTAAGTAAAGTTACTAAAAAAATGGATAAAGTTTTAGGTTGAGAATAATTATCAAAAGCTAACCTGCCAAAATCATAGTTATATATAGGCCGGTATGCATTCAATCATTACTCATAAACTTATCTTACAAATGAATATTGCACCAGAGGCTAAACCACAGATTACTACTCACCAGATAACAAAACGACTAAATTTGGCTAAAAAAGAATGAAACACTATAAGACGAATATCTTTCAAATCTTACAGATAAAGGTGTGACGAATATTAAAACAACAATTTACCTTCATACTCTCATACTCTTAAAGTCGCAAGTATCCGGTATTATTCTGGAGCATTTTGCTCCCTGGCTTGGCATGTGAAGGAAAATTATCGGTCTCTTATCGAAAATCAATGGGAGGCTTTTCCTGATGTAACTTTCGATGTGACGTGTTTTGGAATTTGCGAATTTGCTCCATTTTAAATCTTGGAAGAGATGTCATTCAGATGACATGTGAGCATTTGTCAACAGTATTCGGTTGTGGTGTTTGCCTATTCTTTAAAAAAAAGTACTCGTCGAACTGAATGTACGAGTATTTATTTTACCTTCTGACTTAGATTACATGAATGAGTTTACTAATTCTATTTTGTTTATTTTCCTGTGTCAGTATTTAGAAAAGCAGAAAACTGAGGTACCCTTAAGAGTTTAGAAGGAGTAACTTAATTTATGATCAAAGAAGTTAAAATGTAAAAAAAAAAAAAGAAATTAAGTAAAAACCAGAAAAACAAATAAAAGACTTCTCTGAGAAACTGAATGAAGATTACTAATAGGCAGAACAACAAAATGAAACGGAAACATATATCACAGCCACCTCGGTTCCAGAATCACTGGCTTTCTCACCGACAGCATTCCCACATACATTATTAGCAAAATTTTATAATTTCAAGTGCCCCAATAGGGAGAGCAACCCAGAGGAATTGAAAATTAATGTATATGTTATGAAAGAGAAATAACAAAGAAAAACAAATTAAATAAATAACAGCAAATACGACAAATAACTACGTAAAATGAACCAGGCTAACAAATGATAAACGAAAAAGACACATAAACCCGCTACGGTGGATGGTCTATGTACATCTGGGAAGATTTGAATGCAAAGGATGATAACCTTATGACATATCTTGCCCAGCATGCCCAGTGGGCTCGTTGAGCAACTGTGCCATAGAATAATATCGAAATATAAAAAACGTAATTCAACAGAACTCAAAATTTTGTCAAAATTTAAGATACGAGTCCGGTACCGAAGACCAAACAGAGGAACAAATATTTTAAATATGAAAGAATAAAAGAATGAACATATTTCCTCAGGGCAGACAAGTCTCCGAAAATCTTGAAAGACTTCTTCAGTTTACCGATACTTTGTGGGGCTGAAGAAGAGATGTACTGAATAAGACTCTCAAAAGTGAATTTGAAATTTTTCTGTGCTTGGTCTGTTTAAATTAAAATCAAAGAGGACTTGACGTTTCTTTGTTATGATAATTAGTATTTAACAAAGTATTTTAATATGCTTCACATGTACGACGTTGGAACATCTTAAGTTCGAAAAGAAAGAACACAAGTGTGCAGCGTCGGTATCTCAAGAGGGTAATTGTGGTATTCGTAAAAAGATGGTATTAAACATAATGCCAAATGAAGAATAAGTGTGTTGATCCTGTAAGACTAACAGGGAGATAACAAGCAAGGCAAAGAGCAATAATTTATCTACTGATTTTGTGAGCTGTTGGTACCAGAGTAAGATAATGATAGTCACACTGAAACAGACTTATCAGTTTAGGAGTATAAGTGCAATGTAGCATTCTGTACGAAGCTTCATCTAAACAGATACAAACAGCCTCTGCCTACTTCATCTCTTTTCCCACTTCACTATTTAGCACAATTCCTTTACAAGCCCATGTTACTAGAACTTTAGCTTATCAATACAACCACAGCTTTAATACATATCAAGAAAGTGCTTTGCATCCCGCTTACCATTTGCATGTGACCCACAACAAAACGATCAAGGAAACTGTTCCGGAGTTGCATTTTATTCCCGGTAAAATTCTCCAGTGTTACAAGAAAGACTCTGTCTTCCCTTTTGCAAGGGAAACGCCCTAATTGCCTTGGCTCCGTCCTCCCTACTACCGACCCTTTTCTCACTATCTACGCCGCATCCTCCCAAATTGCCCAAAGAGAGTTAAGACCCGAGAACCCTTTGTTTCCCATGGCTTCTTTAAGGTCTGCTTACCCGGCGCTTTTTTAAGGAGCTGAAGTTTTAATTAAACTCGGAAGTTTTCATGGCGACTGATCTGCAAGAGTTTCATTAAATTGTTGGAATATCTGTTGCAGTCGCTTTGATGGCTGGGTCTCTTTGGTCGAGTTTCAGATATTGCTGGAGTCTTGTGCTAGACATTTTGTGATCTGTCATGGTATATTTATTTTGACTCTCGTGGTAAAAGTCGACTTAACTTGTTTGGGAATTAATTCTATGTCTAATGGCACTCGCATATATCAACGAGCTCACACTTGCACGAATCGACAGAGAGACAGAGAGAGAGAGAGCAATAAAATTGAGGGCTAAAAGAAGCAATCACCCTTTCCTTTGACAAAATTAAGCGTCTTTCATTTTGGGAATAACAGGTGAAAAGAATCAAACTTATTTGTAAATAACCTCTGAAGGATTATTATCTCAGCTTGCCCCTCTGCACTTTGAACAAGCAGGTCTTGGTAGGTAATACTACACAGTAGGTGCGCACACGTCGTTCTGCTGTGTACGATGTCGCGTTAGGACAGGTTAGGTTAAGCGAAGTTTAGGTTAGGATACATTTTCGCTTAAGTATGTGTTTGATCTTTTTATAAACAGGCGCCACCCGTTGAAATAGGACTAACGGACAGGATTCTTCCGCGCTTTTACCGCAGTCTTTTCAGAAGAACCTTATCAAACTTATTCAGAAGACGTGAATATTATATTTTTCATGTGAAATTAAAATAGTAAGTAAATTAAACCTACAATATCTATCTGTCTATTAACTATGTATGTATGTGTGTATATATATATATATATATATATATATATATATATATATATATATATATATATATATATATATATATATATATATATGGTGACGGAAATCGCCCCCTCCCCGAAATAAAATCGGACAATTATGTCCAACGTCGGTGAACTCCTGTACATCCACTCACATGGATGACTGACAACACTAAAATTAATTCTGCTCTGACCAGAGATATGTTGCTTGCAATGTGTCAGATTTCATAATGACATTGTAGAGCTCCTAAAAGCACTCTTAATTATAATGCATTATTCTGAAATCTTGCAAACGTTGGTAATGATATTTTTCATTATAATATCACGTGGGGTTATGAAGTTTTCCATTGTTATCATTATTATGATAATATTTCTAATATATTATCATAATATATTTCTATCATGATGATAATAAATGTGTATTGTTGATGCTAACATTTGCTGCAACTGTTGCTGCACCTGAAGACATCACTTCCTTACGGCATAATTAACTAATAACAGTTAAGAATTTGTGCCCTGGAAACTATCGCCGGTTGTGCCATTTCTTTCAAAAATTTCTTTCTACTTTTTCCCGTCACTGTTTTCCCTTTTACAATTTATCACATGTACTGAATACTTAATATTTTCTGTTGTTTTAATTCCGTCTGTCCTATCGATGGAAAAAGTAAAGATGGTTGAAGAGTCTTTTTAACGATAAGTTTTAACATAACGCGAAGGGAACTTTAGGACTTTTCCTTTCGCGACCTGTACGTCCCACAATCAAATGGGATTCCGGAACCTCCACTCAGCAAGTAGAATTCGCCTTTAAGCGCTCTTAGCTGTAAGGTGTACTTTCATTATTTACGCGCGAAAGGTTTAGGTTCCTGTCGTCGCTGAGAAGTTAACGGCTGGTTTTTGGAACTACAATTGATTTTTAAGTGTTAACAATGTTGAGAAGAAAAACACAACAAAGTCAGCACCCTTATCATATGATTGTAGTCAGCACTAAATGGTAACATAAACAGAAAATCTTAACGGAAAATCTTTCTCTGGCAAAGGCGCTCTTCTTCGGTAGTACGATTTTTTCAGCCGAGTTACACGAAGAACGGTTAATCACTAAATAACGTCCTGTAGTACCAAGTGACTCTAATTATTAACTTTTAATAATTAGACGTATGAATCTGTCAGCAGATTTGCTATAAATCTAGCAAACTTCACCAAGTTTTTCTATTGTCAAACTTAAGATAATTGTTGGACTAGTACTTTGGGTTACGGAACTTGAGTATCAATATACCCTGTGGTTAATGAATTTTTGCCCTAGTTATTCTTTTTACAATACATAGCCAATATTTCATCTGTTTCTTTGCCTGATAAATACTATCTTTTTAGATGACCGTATGTCAAGAATTATGGGTCAGATGTATATTGTTTTTCAAATACATCAACAGTGTTACAGTAGTCCAATATTCTATGAACGAATTAAATCTTTTATTGCCCTTCCAGTATCTAAATGCAATCAAACCAAATTCCATTTTGCTTAAGTCACATCTCTTTACAACGTGAATCATTCAGTCATATAGGCTACCGTACTGTTATCGCGTACCAGTTTTACAAAAAATACAGGGGAAAATCCCGGTATTAAAACTAAAATCGTTCTGTTTGTATACGTGCCCTTATGAGTCTTTCTCTAGCTCTTCGCTTCTGCCCACCTGCGAGTGAATAGACATTCTCTTTCTCAGATCATAGTGTCCACTGCGTCGGTTTCTGTTTTTCTGCTAAAAAAAATATTTGGACAGGAGTCAGCGTTTTACTCCAACCGCTGATCTTTGAAGTGATGGAGATTCTATATGCAATGGAAATGATTTAGTCAGGTGGTTAAATAACATAAATGGTAAGATGTAATAAAGAATAAGGCTAACTGACTCCGTAAAGTAGAAATATTTCTTTGTATAAATAACAAAAATCGTATAAGGATGACAAATTGTGGTTTTCTAATTCTACTAGGGAAATATACTTCTTGATTTCAGCGATATCTGCTGATCTATCATAACATTCATATGTTAACCGCTGATTTCCTAACGATAAGCCTCCTACAACTATAATAGGCATTCTTAACAATTCATTAGCTCACACATACTTCATTTCCTTTTCCCGAATCGACGGAAATCTCTCGGCTTTATCAAAACACTGCACAAAAGGGTAAAGAGAATGGGGCTAGACCTTTCATTTCTACGGCTTCTTCTTGAATTGCTGCTCTTTAATCATTGCCCCTTGTGTGTTTATACACATAATTAAAGATATACTGAATAAAACCCATTCCTCATTTACTGTGATAAAAATATGTCTATTATTAGGCCCTCTTCTCTACGCTCTTAATATTCTTTTTTCATATATTGCTTCCATATCGAATTTACGTGATGGTCAGTGATAGATCTATTTTTTCCCTTTTTCCACCTTTTACGCAGTCCTCTTTTACTTGGTATGTGATAATAAATGTTAAAGAGAAATCTAAGCGAGCTCTTCTCCTGCCTTATTTGTTTGTCTTGTATAAGTAATTAAGGAAGTGGGTCCTTTTGTCTGTTTTTCATTTGACATTCTTGGAGTCCTACTGCTTCTCTTCTTTACAGCTGCAGAATGAAACGATGTCGGAGGAAGCTTGAGCCAAAGGGTAGCCTTACTGGGGATCGTACGGAAAACAAAAGAAAACTAAGACCTCGTTTAGTTTGTAAACAGTAATCTGTGTTTACATTTCTTTATTTTCCTTCCTTCACATTTTTGGAGATGCCTCGAGTGAGAGTTATCGTTTACAACAACATTACGGGGCCCTAGACTCATTCGATCAAGTCTTAAGCGTCTAAAGCCAAGATATTCACAGCACAAAAATTTGGTGCTGATTAATCCGGAAAAGACAGGAATGGGACTGAAAAGAAATTGAATGAATTTTGAGATATGATAATATGATAATTCTTGTGTTATTGATATTTCAATTTAATTGAGATGCAATAATAAAATCCATTTTCTACCACCTCTGTTATTTTGTATTATTTTTTGCATTTTGGTTTCTTTTTTGCGAAGTTATTACACATTTTATCTTCAGCTTCTGAGAAGAGTCAAACTAGATTCACTGTAACCGGGTAGAGAGGGAAAAATTACCTCTCCCATGCGTTTTCTCAATACTCTTTTCTTAATGCTGTTATCAAACCATCAGAGATTCTCTGATAATTTTTCTTTCAGAATAAAAAAAAAAAATAAATAAAAACTCTTTTTGACGAAAATTATAAATTTTATGGTATATTACTTTACACTTTTCAGAATTCTGGTTTGGTGGGTACTGACAGTCGACTTTTTGTTTTGTTAAATGGAATGAATGACCCCTTGATAAGGCAGCTCACCCAGAAAACGATTCAGGTTTTGATGATTCTTTATCTATAAACTAATCTAAATGTAAATCTTAACTGAAGGTGAATATATTCAGTCACCCCTTTTCTTTGTTGCTAGTTTGATTTCATTCATGCTGTTGTCACTGCCAGTTTTATAATTAGGCGTGAAATTACATTTAAGTATCAATTTGTTAGGTCCGTGCCTAGATGGCAATAAGAAGTTACGCAGACTCTGGGAAGAGAAAACCATTTTTTTAATATCTACCCCAATATCATCGTCTCCATGGTCAGTAATGTTTACAAGTAAATGAAAAGCAAAAACCATGCTGGCGTTATACATGATACCTTTCCCAGGGTTCAGAAAATTTACCGAGGCCTCTGAAAAAAATTAAACACCATCGAGCCATAAGATACGTAAGTTTAAATTTTATCTTTTTAATCATATTAGTAGTACTAGCCACGACATTAAAAGGGGAGACATAAAAAATTATTTTTGGGAAGTACTAGTCATTTCAAATCTCCTGCTTGAGATGCCGAATGAAATAAGCTCATAAAACTGACTTATCCTTAAGGCCATGGTGGGCAGAGGGGGTAGTGCCATATTTTTTTTTTTTTTATCCTGTTCCAAAGAAGACTTAACATTTCATATTGTTGGAGCTTAGCCTAGACCTAAGTTAAGTATACCTTAGTTTAACCAGACCACTGAGCTGATGAACAGCTCTCCTAGGGCTGGCCCGAAGGATTAGACTTATTAATGAACCCCATATTTCGTAACTGCCAGGAATTTCGCACTTTCTTCTTATATGCAAAAAGCTTACGCACTCTACTCAAACAGTTTATGTTTGAAAAGGATTGAGAGATTATTTGAAATACAACCGTCTTCAGCTCTCTGGATTTTGCTTACTTAGGAAATATTGAATCTGAACACACACACGAACACAGAAACATACCATATATATATATATATATATATATATATATATATATATATATATATATATAATATGGACTATACTTTAATCACTCAGCCATCATGAATATATATATATATATATATATATATATATATATATATATATATATACTGTATATATATATATATATATATATATATATATATATATATATATATATATATATTATTGTATATTTCTTGATGGCAGTCTGTAGTAGTTCTAAACCAGGCAGTGGTTTGAATCCCACTGATGACGAAGCACTTATTAGTCACACTTCCCCTTGGCTTCAAGTTATTTCTAACGTATTAAAAGATATTTATGGCTTAATATTTGCGATTATAAAAATTACACGGTGTAAGGGACACAGATTCATATATACATACTCATGCACACATAAACACACAAACACACACACACACACACACACACACACATATATATATACATATATATATATATAACACACACATATATATATATATATATATAATATATATATATATTACACATGCGCATGTAAAACGGACAAAATTTAGATACAACGTAATAAAACGAGTAAACAAAGGTTTGATATTATTATTATTAAAAAAGGAAAACTTCAAATTTCGTATAGCTGTTATTCCATGTATTATAATACAAGTCCACTTCATAAGTGTACAACCATTCCTGAAATTTTGCACAAATGGCTTCTCATATATTAGCAGCGTGTTGCACAGTCCTGTTATACTGTACTAGGCTGGATTAAGCAGGACGCTAGTGTTGACTTTTTACACAACTTCTACCTTCGTTAATAGGATTATAACATCTTCAGAAAACTCATTGTCTACTTAAGAGCAAATTTTCTTCGTTACCATCCTCTGCACCAGAAAATTAGTCAGCAACATCTTGTTTATGTAAAATGAATACACAGCTTTCCTACTTTTATTCAGGATTTGATCCTTCCCTCTTGTGCTCCGTAAAGCTGCTGCAAACACACTTCGTTATTCAAAGCATCTTCACTGATGTGTCGGAAGCACAGCAAAGCAACGCAGGAGGAAGGCAAACACAGATTATTGTTTACAAACTGAACGAGAGCTTAATTTCTTTTGGGTCCTCGTACGCTCTTCAGTCTATCTCCTTCTTTATTCTGGCCTTCTCCAGAGGCGTTTCCTTTTGCAGCTGAGAAGATCAGAGGCAGTAAGACGCTAAGAATGTTGAGTGAAAAATAGATGAAAGGCCTACTTCCTTAATTACTCCTACAAGACAAACAAATAAGGTACGCGAGAAGCTCGTTGGAGCTTACTTTGCCGAGAAGACGAGACGGTTAGTAGAGTGTTTTCTTTTTCTACCTTGGTGACTGCGAACTATGTAAGAAATTGTGCAGAAGGTGGAATCAGGAATTAAGAACAATTCACCTTATGAAATTTAGCGTTCAAATGAAAAAACAGCGGTTGGAGTTGTTATAAAATGAAGTGAAATTAACAGGCGTAGAACGGTGACCTGAAATAGTGAATGAGGTGGAAAGCCATCGAAAACGCCGAAACTTCTATGAATAATGTAAGACATGTGAATAAGACATTGCTGGTCTTAAAGGGGTCGACGGCATGCTGGCAAAACATTTGGGTAAGTATACATGCAGGTGCTCAGAAAGTTTTTTCTTTTGTGACATTCTAACCATGTGTTGCCTTTTACCTGGTTTAAGATATATGTATATGTGTGTGTATGTATATATATATATATATATATATATATATATATATATATATATATATATATATATATATATATATATATATATATATATATACTTTTTTTGACACATCGGGGACAAACCTCGGAATCCCGAGTGACAGGCTAAGGCAGTACCGACTGACCTACCAAGGTCATAAAAGAAGTTGGACCCTAAGTATACCGTACCTGAGGTTTTTCCTGTGCAGGCTTCTGAAGCCTAACATACCAGCAAATTTTACCCAACTTCCCCACCCATCAGTGAGTCAGTCGTAACCATTTCATTCGAATTACCCTTTCACCGTGAAATATGATAGAATAATGAACGCTTGAGCACGTGTTTCACAGAAATAAATTTCTGACTGACATCGGGAAAGAACCTCGGTCTCCCGAGTGAAAGGCCAAGGCGGTACCAACTGACCCTACCAAGGTCATAAAAGAAGTTGGAACCTAAATACTCCGTAGCTGAGGTTTTTGCCGGGCAGGCTTCTGAGTCTAAGTCTGAAATATTTTTGATGTTTATTATCAAAGAAAGACATGTTTTGTTAGGCGCGCCTTACCTGCTGAAGATAAACTGATGTTGCCTCCGATTATTTGCTCAGTGTACAAAACATGCCGTTGCTAACTGTAATAAGAAGAGAAAAACATATATTTTCGAAGAAGCATCAAACTACTCTTTTTTTTTTTCTTACTCTAATGATATTTAACTTTAAGATATACACTTCTAGACTACTACTGCTTTTAGTTCTACTATTATTGCAGTTACTATTACTATTGATAACACAATTGTTGTTGTTACTGTTACCCACAAAAGTAGTTGGATGAATACAGACTTTCTTTTATGCTTCGCTTTCATTTCGCTTTATATTTAACTTTTATCTTCGTCCTTTAGATTTAAGGGGAGACCTAAAATAAAGACATCTTATGACAAATCACGTTGGTTTTCCATTGAAGCTTTCTCTTTTCTCTCAGAACTATATATGACTATTAATTTTTTTTAAACAGTATCGAAATGTTTCATTTAAATGCATCTTCGCAAAGAGCCTACCATATGCTTAAGAAAGAAAATAATATTTTCCCTCATAACGCTGTAGCATGGGTGTGTTATTAAAAATATTGATAACATACATCAGTTTTTACAGAAGTGCTTTTTTTGTACAGTACACGACGGTTCAATAACCGACAAAAACACTGGAAATACACATCGCTTATACAAAATATTAACTTAAGTGATTCAATAAAACTATTGAAAGAAAAGTTTACATTAAAAACAGAACTCAAATATGGTCTGGAAATAAATGCTAGTAAATGGGACGGTTGTAAAAGAAGTGAAAGTGATCATCAAAGCATCAAATAAACAACAATTGTTGTTTCACGTTATGAAAATGAATCCATTCGTCTCTGTTGACTGTGGTTTGTGTAACTTGTGGTGCTGTGTTGCTTTTAATTATGTCGAGAATCACCATTGGTCGGAATCTCTTATCCTCTGAGTTATTTGTTACCCTAACATCCAGAGTTTAATTAACTTTGGTAAAGATAGGGGGCGAATTTATTCTCTGCTTAAAATTTTTTTTTTTTTCATTTTTTTGCTCCTTTCTTCTTTTCGTGTATATTTTTACAGGCCTTTCTGTCAAATAAACAAATGAAGAGACGTTGCTTTCCCTATCCCCCTCTCTCTCTCTCATTTAGATAGTCTTCCCAGATTTATTATGTGAGCTTGAGCTTTCTTTGATAATCTTATTTTCGAGTCCTGCCTTTGAAATTCATGAGAAGTGAAATGTAATTTTAATCGTTTTTTGATACTCTTACTTAACTATTTACTATTCATGCATTCAATCATCTACTTTACTTGTAAAATGAATAACTGTCTAATTCTCAACAAAGAACAGAACGTAGTTTTCAGAAGGCCTTCATGTATGAAGCATTTGTTTCTTTTTCAGCATCGTGTTTTCAGTTTACTTATTTTTTAGAGTGATATATTTTCTTACAGTGATCAGAGCTCCATAAAAAGCTCTTCCTTGGAAATAAATAAACCACCTCAATATATATTTCTTTACATACAAAACCGCAATGGTATGTGTGCATTTTTCTGCCATAAAAAAATTTAATGCACATACATACATACATTTATGAATTAATTTTGTATGTGTAAATCACTGCAACCACCACGGCCTTTGCCTTAGCACTAAAGTGGTAAATTTCAGTGAGATCGGAACGACAGTTTAACGCTGAGTCCTATTTCTGGCATTTTACTTGGCCCTAACATTACAGCAGAATGAAACTACCCTCGTCCAACCATACGACTGTGATGATATTCATCGGGTAATAAACCCAACTTCTCTAAAGTCAGTTTCAGAATAAAAGTTATGTGTTTGTGACATCACATCCTTATGTCCTTTGTCTTACTCTGTGGATCGTAATCTTATCATGCACATTCCCAGGTATACTTATGAAAGGACATGCCATTATAATTCTATAACCTTTAACCTTATACACATGTGCAATTACCAGTGTTACCACATCCCCCGGAACCTTCCACCATCTGAGCCTACTTTACTCATCTTGGTCAGCAAACCAATCAAATTTACATTGCCACTTTTTTCTCATAATGCCTTTGGATATATTCATTCCTCAACACCTTAATCGCTCTCCCTATATTCTCAGCAATCTGTTTCACAAGTATTCTCACACTTATTGTAAACTATTCCACTCTTACGTCATTCAGCTCTGACTTTCTCCTGGCTTCCAAGTTCAAGAATTCTTCAAAAGATCAACCCTGATGGCACAAATCTACCTCTTGTTCAGATAACATCTCTCCATTTGCATCTTCTATTTGAGACCATTACCTCAGTAACTTTTCTCTTTGTAATTACTGCTTGAAGACATACTCGTACATTCCCGTTCTTCTTAAAATGATTGGTCAGATTACCCTTCGATTTTGCAGTGCTTGTCTTCTTTTCCTCTGCCTCTTTTTAGTTTTCTGAAAAGAAAACTATTGTGCCTTCTTTGTCTGTCCGCACTCAGATCTTAAAAACTGCTGGGGCTAGAGGGCTGCAAATTGGTATGTTGATCGTCCACCCTCCAATCATCAAACATACCAATTGCAGCCCTCTCGCCTTGGTAGTTTTTTAAAATTTTATTTAAGGTTAAAGTTAGCCATAATCGTGCTTCTGGCAACGATATAAGATAGGCCACCACCGGCCCGTAGTTAAAGTTTCATGGACCGCGGCTCATACAGCATTATACCGAGACCACCGAAAGATAGATCTTTTTTCGGTGGCCTTGATTATAAGATGTACAGAAAACTCAATTGCGCCGAAGAAACTTTCGGCTCATTTTTTACTTTTTTTTTGTTCTTGACTACTTTTCCAACCCTCCCGTATATCAATAACTTATTTTCGCTGGCATGCGGTTGCACCTCAAATAATCGTTTTTTTTTTTTTACCACACTATCTGATCTCATCTCCTCATCCTATCAGTTACCGTTTTGATTTCCTATCCATATATTCCTTTAACCACAAACAACGCCAGCCGACTTTATGAAGGAAGAGAATCGTAATCCGCTGAGGTCTTAATAGGGGGCGCCCGGGCAGCTCTCATCAGAAACACCTGGCTGCAGGAGGCAAGTGTGTAGATTGCAGCTAGGCTGCTTTGAGCCTTAGTCTTTTTACAGCGCAAGTAATGTAAACTCTTGCCCTCCTTACTGGCACTGAAGACGAGCTCCCCCTGTCTCTGACTAAAAGGTAAAGTACCAGAAACGAGGTTCTGAATCAGCCACGAATCTGTTATTCTTCTACTGAATTTATTTTCTTTTCTGGAGTTCGATTTTCCACAGAGACCTGACTTATTTAGTACAGTGGGTAAATGTCCAAGAATTCACATGTGTTTACCAGTGCCTAGAATCAAGTTGCTTTGGTACCTTCTGTACACCCCACGATTCTCTTTAATTACGATACCTAATTTATGCAAGTAACTGAATGTGTTCTAGATTGCCAATGCAGTTGTTAGCTGTGGACTCAACTGTTCATCTTACACTTGTGCTGTGGTCATAACCACTGCTCCACACCCAATGGTGTTCTTCGAAGTGGATTTTTGCCCAATTCTGTTATTGTTTAATTTGTAGTAAATTTAGTTGTTCTACAGGACTCTGTTTTACCTGTCTGGTTTTCGAAATTCCCCGTTCTTCTGATTTAATTGTTAATTGTAAATATAAGTGATTTTAACTAACCCTAAGTGTTCGCCTGCAATTTTCCCTTCCTTTATCAGTATTTTGTCTTTTTATACCACCTGCTGCCTTTGTGTTTAATCTTCTCCCATTTCATCCACTCTCTTATATACATATTGTCACTTCGTTTGATGGCACTCACGACAACCGTAATTTCACCATATCCTCGCCAAATTGAGCTCCTGTTTATTCAGTGTTTGTTCCAATCAAACTACCGATAAGGATAATATAATGCAATCACGCAATGTTGTCCACTGTAATAATGACAACCTGTCTTATGGTTTCCTTCATCAATGGGAGAAGGAATCTTGATAATCTTAAATTCACATTCTGCAGTTTAGAATTTGACTGAATATACTTCATAAAAATTGCTCTACAAAGCGGAATATCAATATAGTTACTGGAATGACTGAAGAATATATTATAGATGCAGCCTCTTAAGAAATTTATGGTATAGCTATACAAATGCATCAGTAAGAACAACAAGCGTTGATGTGTGTATTAGTGAATTCAAAGCGAGAGTGAGATGTATGCATATATATATATATATATATATATATATATATATATATATATATATATATATATATATATATATATATATGTGTGTGTGTGTGTGTGTGTGTGTATATAATATATATATCATACTTAACTACAGGTGAAAAATAAGAGACGGGGTGATCAACGAATCACTCTGAACTGATTATAATTATATATATATATATATATATATATATATATATATATATATATATTAAATTATATACACAGTATATGAATACACGAAAAATTTTGCACTCACCGGTCTTTTTACCCTTTAGCTATTACATGTTAGGAATATTGCATAGTCTACTAAAATGCACTCTCACACACACACACACACATACATATATATGCATATATATATATACATATATATGTATATATGTATATATATATATATATATATATATATATATATATATATATATATATATATATATATATAATGCTTGTGTGTGTTTGTGTATTTTTTTTTTATCTTACGTTCTTGTAATATGTTTCTAATTTGATCAATGAATCCGGTACATTCTGAGAACTGCTGAGGGTAACTTATTGACGCGAAGTGGAAACAATGTCAAATACCTCAGTGCTGTGCTGAACAATTATGTTATTGAGAACAGGCAGCACAGGTGTGAATGTTGCGTTTGTTACCTTTGGTTTTCTTAAAAAGACGAGCATATTTATATTTACATCTATGAAACAGATCTATTATTAATCTATATTCCTATTATCAGCTACTGTTATAGAGCAGGACCCAGTAACAATATTAAATTGACATTAGATCTCCATCTGTAGATTTTTAAAGATTTTTTTTACGTTAGTGAAACATTCATCTTCATTTATACCAAGACAAGTATGGACCCATGGCTTTAGCTTTATCTTGTATTTCAAAAAGGAAGCGATAGTTTCCTTTAATCCGTTCCGCTTCTTTTCTTCAGTAACGCTGTTTTGAAATGTATACCTTAGTTTTACCAGACCACTGAGCTGATTAACAGCTCTCCTAGGGCTGGCCCGAAGGATTAGACTTATTTTGCTTGGCTAAGAAGCAATTGGTTACTTAGCAACGGGACCTACAGCTTATTGTGGAATCCGAATTACGTTATAGCGAGAAATTAATTTCTATCACCAGAAATAAATTCCTCTAACTCTTCATCAGCCGGCCGGGGAATCGAACTCCAGCCTAGCGAGTGCCAGTCCACAGCTCTACTGAACAGGATGATGAAATTTGTGTTGGGATGGGTAATGACAGGATGGCATTAATGAGTTGTAATGTTCATCAGGACAAAACAGTGTGAAAGAGTGGTGTGCCCTTTGATTTGAAATTTGAGGAGGATAAGATTTAGACAATAACCATAAGGTTTGTTAGCCTTTCCTCAATAGCAATAAGGCACAGAGACAACTATTTATAAGACTTGCACAGAACTTCCACAATCATGTCATTCTCTTTTCCGTTTGAGATGGAAGACTGCCACCAGTATATCTTACATTTTTTTTCTAACACAGCATTTTTTCATGTCTGTTTGTCCTTTGTTATCAGTTTATAAGTGCTGCCATTGCCGTGCCAATATACCCATTCAGAGTTCAAAAGTAGTTCTAAAAATGCAATGAAGACATTCATGATTTATCTGTAACTCTACATCTAGGGTTGTCATTTATTTTTATTGAAAAATAACCCACTAATTGTGTAACCTTTGCTTTCTGGGAAAAGTTTGGTTGCTGTTAGAATTCGTTTATATTGTACGTGACTCAGTGTACCACTGTTTCATCAAAATACATCACTCGTCTGTATGCAAGAAATTGAGGCTTGCTGGGAGACTTTCTCCCCTAGAAGGGTTGTACCCATTTTCCCCTACAAGGGTTGTACCCATTTTTCCCTACAGGGGTTGTACCCATTTTTCCCTACAGGGGTTGTACCCATTTTCCCCTACAAGGGTTGTACCCATTTTCTGATCCTTCTAGTTTCTCGTTGGACGGGTCGGTACAGTCCTTGGCTGGCACTCTGCTGGGCCCGCGTTCGACTCTCCGACCGGCCAATGAAGAATTAGAGGAATTTATTTCTGGTGATAGAAATTCATTTCTCGGTATAATGTGGTTCAGATTCCACAATGAGCCGTAGGTCCCGTTGCTAGGTAACCAATTGGTTCTTAGCCACGTAAAATAAGTCTAATCCTTCGGGCCAGCCCTAGGAGAGCTGTTAATCAGCTCAGTGGCCTGGTTAAACTAAGGTATACTCGTACTTACTTTTCCGATCCTTCTGTCCACATCAGGTAATATGCCTAACTAAGTTATAAATTCAAAAGATCACTTACACGTTTAAGTCTTAAAGAAATCCCTACCCTGTTTTCAAACAACGCAAGAAAGTATTTAGCATCGTAATTATGTAGTTAAGGACAAATACTATAAGCAACACTTGCTGGAATATGTTATAGCGCACTCAAGAAGAAAGAATGGTTGATAATAGTATAAACGACAAAATATCAGTAAATATTTGAATGATAGCTTTCACTACGGTTTCAAGATAGTTCCCCGCACTGAGCGTCTAAATCTGGTATAAAATACGTAATATGTATCCGTATAGTTTGCGTGCGTGCGTGCGTGAGTGCGTGCGTGCGTGTGTACAACAGTAAGCGCAGCGTCTGAGTAAAATTATTTTTTGTGCTAGAACAATAATGCTAGCGTCATTTCAAGACATAATAGCTGTGATTTATCACAAGATACTAAAGAAGCAAAATCACAATAATAAAACGTCAAAAGGATAAGTCGAGGCAAGGTAAAAAAGTAAAAGTTTATATGATTTACAGCAAAAGAATTCTTGCAAAAATAAAAAAGATATACAAATTCTCCATGAATTATCCATTGTGACTAACTGCAGTGTGTTTAACGTAATGTAACTAATATGTAAGGTTTATATTAAGAGTTAAATATTTTTGGTAAAAAAGTAAATACCTGGATGTCAGAAATTATCTGACAGAATAGAATAACAATGCGTATATTTTCTATAATGAAGAACTTTAAAATCACCTCTGAAATTTCACATTTATATTTCACCATCTTCGTTACTGTTAACATCTCTGTCGAATTCCAACCATGTCTTCTTGTACTTTTTCCTCCGCAACTTCCTGTTCATATCCAGCCTCCCGTCTCAGTTCTCACCCAAGCAGGTCTGGGTCTTCCAACTCTTCCGGCGCCTAAAGGAGACCAGCTGACGCTATCACAAACTGTTTCCCCTAGTTAAGTATACCTTAGTTTAACCAGACCACTGAGCTGATTAACAGCTCTCCTGGGGCTGGCCCGAAGGATTAGACTTACTTTACGTGGCTAAGAACCAACTGGTTACCTAGAAACGGGACCTACAGCTTATTGTGGAATCCGAACCACATTATAACGCGAAATGAATTTCTATCACCATAAATAAATCCCTCTTATTCTTCACTGGCCGGTCGGAGACTCGAACTCGCCGCCAGCAGAGTGCTAGCTGAGAACGGAACCCACTCTCCCAACGAAGAACTACTGTTTTCCCTAAGGCGGTGTGAATGTCATATCCAAACCGTCTCCATCTCCCTGCCTTTATTATATTATCTACACATGGAACTTCCGTAATTTCCCTTATGGTGTTATTTGTCACTCTGTCCCGTCATCTGACGCCTAATATTCTTTCTAAGGCTTCATGACCAAATCGACAAAATATTTTAGATCGTCTCATTGTGATAACATGATTTATGTCCGTATAGCAATATGGTTACTATTAGTCTAATGTATAGTCTTACTTTCCTATTTGATTCCTAAATCTCATACAGGGTGCCCATTATTTGATTTGTTTCTTTTAGTTTTTCATTGAGTTACAACTCAGTAGAACCTGTGTTGGGTTTCATTGTTCTTAAATGTTTGAAAGCCTCGGCCTCTTAAAAAGAGCTTAAAAATAATAATGATCATTATGGTAATAATAGCCTATTTCCGGATATGTCAAAATTCAGTAAAACATATAAACTATGAAAACATAAAATAAATATCTGTTAGATATTTGTGGAAAAAAAGATAGAAATGATAAAATGAACAAAGGGTATTTTGACATATTTGTCATCATGCACATACATGCATAGATACGTATGCTCACATACATACAGCCGCATGTACTTGGACAAACATACTAATAAACAAATATTCTCAACTCAGAAACGGGACATGTACACTAAAGGCAACCTGTTTACTCTCGACCCATTTGACAATTGTTGGACAAACAGTGAACCATAATCGTGGACTCAAGGATTACGTCATTCCTGTTCAACGTTTTCCGTTTTATAAAAATCAGCTGAATTTTCCATTTCAGGTTGATTTAAAATTTTCCCTCCGATGGATCAAGTGTTATTTATCGTACCTTTCTTCAGTAAAGTATGCTACCGTCATTTTTGACAGAGGGTACCATATCTTATACCAGTAAATGTTTTCATTTGCACAACGAGGCGAAGGCAAATGATCTTCCCATTGCCTAATTCCTTACATTAAAAAAATCACCATATAACCTACATAACGTACATAATGTACTTGATACATTTTAAGAACGAAAGAAATGCAAAATTATTTAGTCTTCGGTTAAATTTAAGGGATTTAATAACTAGTAAATATAATAAATATCATGCATGATGTACTAAATTACACATATTAGAAGATACTAAAAAATTAACATGATAATTTACAAATTTATAATATAGAGGTATGTGGAATCTCTCAAAGTCTGTACTTTATTTAGTATTTTTTTGTAAAATATTAAGTCATGTACACTGGTTAAAAACCCAGAGCTGATATCGAAAAGGGACGCTGCACATGAAAAACTATTTGATGCACTGCTATTCTGACGATTCAGATTTATTGCAAAAGCTTTACAAAAGCGATTGTACATATTATTTGTATTGACGGGATATATCAATCACTACTAATGGCTTGTTAAATAGCACGCAGCACTTGATGATATGACATATGACAGAAAGATCAATATAACTTTGACAAAGGAATATTGACAGTGAAAAGGGGTAGAGATGGACGAAATCAATGTTACAAAATGAAACTGGGATATTTTATCTAGCTTTATGAAATGCTTGTTTAGATAGAAAGCGGCTATATCCTTTAATTCTTGAGGCACTTCTGTTTCAAACTGGTGACTAGTTAACTTCCAGGATTACATGTCAAGCACCTTAGTCAAAGAGAGAGGTTAAAATTATAAATGGCCTTAATCAGTGATTTTGCACTCGTCCTCTTGTCACGATTAAATATGCTGGTCTCATCTGATAAACTGTTTGTGATTTGTAATGGAATGGAGATTAACCGTTTAGATTTCAGAGAGCCAACGATTGTTATTCATCACGGTTGCTTGTTCAGATTACCAATCTAAGCACCAAAAAAGTTTATTACAGTTATAATCTTTTTTCTAGATATTTATTTATCTATAACAAAATTTAATTGAAGGCGCATAACGCCTAATCGTCTAATTTATTAGATACCCATTTGTAACAAAATCTAGTTCGAGACCCATGATGCGCAATTGGATCCCTGCTCAATGTGACGGAATCCTTTGCCTTGCGGACTTGTCAGCGAGAGATCATTTTTGCTGTTATCATTATTATCTGATGGTTTGCTAGCTGAGGTGCACTCGTGAACTAAAGCCGATATAAAGAAGTAAAAAATGCGCCGAAGCTTCTTCGGCGCAATTGAGTTTTCTGTACGGCGAATAATGCTGTATGAAACTCTCAGCCAATGCCTATGAAAATTTCAGCCAGGGCTGGTGGTGGCCTTTCCTATAGAGTTGCCAGACGCACGATTATGGCTAACTTTAATCTTAGATAAAATAAAAACTACTGAGGCTAGAGGACTGCAATTTAGTATGTTTGATGATTGGAGGGTGGATGATCAACATATCAATTCGCAGCCCTCTAGCCTCAGTAGTTTTTAAGATATGAGAACGAACAGAAAAGTGCGAACAGACAAAGCCATCACAACAGCTTTCTTTTACAAAAACTAAAATTTATGGCTTTTCACTGTTTATCCATATTTGTTTTATAGATCTGAAGGACCTTCCCTTTAACTATTTCTGATTTCCTGTGAGTGCGAGTCCTGTAAATCTAATAAAATACAAAATTTCAGTTTATATGTGGTGACGGAGTCATCATAGAAAATAATTTTTGGTAGTTGGTTTTCATTGATGAAGACAATATATTGTCGGTCAGCTGAATAAACCTTGTGTATTAATTTTAGCCTTTGACCATTTAATTTCTGTGACTAATGCTAAGTTAAAGGTGCAGTTATTCTATAGCCTGAGATTGCTTTCCGAGTAGCTATTCTTGGACTTCTGTTTCCTTTTCTGTTCTTTAATTGAAATTTTCGATCTTCAATTTTCCTTCTTTTCTTTCCTATCTTCTTTTTCTTTGTGCCTGGGCTACAAAATGCCATAGAGAAGACCAACCGATTGACGCTTGACTTGAAAGAAACAATTCACTAAAGAAAGGGCTGCTGGCGATTAATTAAGTCTGGCAATTAATAAAAAATAAATCTAATAAAAATTCGCAATTCTTCAGCATGACAGGTACTTCCTTGCAATTTTATGAACAGGAATGGAAATTTCTAATTTTACTTCATTGGAGTTCTTTAAGTGCGTAAATTTGGAAATCCATTAGGTTTTCTTATTCCAGAACGAGCGTATTTTTTATTGCAGGTTTTGTATGAAAATTTGAGTATTTTAGTTAAGTTATCGGTTTTTCCTCTTAATTTCCTTTCTTCGACTATGAGCTTTCATTCTGAGAAAGCTTGCCTTACTAGGTAACTGGCACTTACATTTACTTCACGCGAACAATTGCTCATTTTGAATAACAATAATAATAAAAACCGGTGCTGTGATGCCATAAAAGAGAATGCATTACAAAAAATAAACTCGCGTTAATTACAAAGCGAATAGTTAATAATTAAAGTCTTTATTTAGCTTGTAAGGAGAGCAAATAACTGCATTAACTTTGCACTCTTTGCATTTTAAACTGTTATTTAATAGACCAACAAACACGCCACAAAAAAAAAACTGTACAAAGAACTACAAACAATAATGGTTCAGGCTCACGAAAAACACCAATAACGGTTGTCCACTGCTGCTCTGTTAACTAAACGACTTATTTCATTTGTAAGAATTTCGTAACAAACCAAGTCTAAAACCGCACTTAAACCAAGTCTTGACACATATACATTGTTGAAGTCGTCTTGGATGTAAGTAGTTCGATCAAAAATGGTATCTAATCTTCTTTCGACCTTATTAATCATACTGTATAGGAGGGAGGGTCGGCCGCTCGAGTCAACTTTCTCCATCTATTTCTGTTCCTTGCATCTGCTTCCCCCAGTCCCAACTCACCCATATCCCTCCTCACTACATCCATCCAGCTAATAATGATGTCTAAATGCACTATGAAAATGGAAAATGACGGTAGCCAACCATTTGTGGATTGCCTGATACTTGTTTTTTCTGGCCACAGCAATAAAGTAAAGAGTATCCTTCAGTATATTTATGATAGTGAGGTAGGTACAATTAGGGAATACCGGCAAGAAATGAAAATATCCTGGTTCTGCATCACATAATGAATTAAGGGAGGCAAAAAAAAAAAAAAATTATGATAACAACTAAGAAATTTACAAGAAAAACAAAACCTGCATGCATTACCATAAAGCTATAATTTCAAAGATATTCCCCATTGCCTTATTTGACTTTCTTTACCTGAATCAAAGTGAATGTTCACGTGCACTGATCTAAACAGAATAAATTAGCTAGGTTTAAAAGTTACTTCTTTGGAGTGAGTTACAGAGAATACGGATTCTTAGCAATTTCCACAATCACATTAATTTGAAGTACACGCTATTCGTTACGCTGACGAGATTTACTATGATTTTAGTTCCTAATTCCAATCAAATCTGTAAGTTTGTGCGTGTGCACTGATAGACACAAGAGCCACCATCATATAATAAAGTCTGAAGTAAGGTGAGTAAGTTTCCTCGTGAGTATTAAAATAGAAATACTCTGGTCAACTTTTAAAATTTGCAGCGCTGAGAAGATTTAGGCAAAGCCTCAAGCACGACCAAGAAAAATAACCAGCCGAGAGGCCGCAACAGATATTCTAATAAGTTAATAAAACTTTTCCCACATCCAGTCGCCATGAAAACTCCGTCTTTAATTAAAACTTTAACCCCTTAATAAAGTGCGAGGTGAAAAGACCTTAAAGAAGCCACGCGAAACAAAACGTTCTCAAGTTTTACCGCTCTCCGGCCAATTTAGGGAGGGAGAGACGGTGGGGCTGGGGAAGGGGTTTTCGGCAAGGGAGGGGAGGAGGAACACAGGCAAATTGTGCATTTCCATTGCAGATGGAAGACGAGGTCTTACTTGTAATGTTGCTGAATTTCTCGCGAATAAAATGCAAAGCTCAGAACAGTTTCTTTCAGCATTTCGTTTCTGGGTTTGTTGCAAATGCTGCGCGGGATGCAGGGCGCTTTGTTGATATGTATGCTAAGTGGACGTTCTTTGGATGCGTCAGTTTAAATGATATGAAAATATAAACGAAGGTTTGTAAAGGATTTGATCTTTTGGATGAAATAACAGCAGAAACGCGGCCAGAAGAGTTCTTGTATGTCTGTGAATGCAACAACAGATACAGTCATCAAAACACTAACATTAGCTACTGTATCATTAATAAAATTGTTTTATGTAGTTGTGGCGTCTTTTTTATCAGATCCAAAACAACCTAGATTGCACACGTCCCTTTTCTCTCATAACAATTCATGTGTGTACTTTCACTACTTACATTCGACATTTTTACTGACATCCTTTGAAATACCTTTTCAAATTACCTTTCTTTTGCTTATCTTGCAAATTTTAGCAACAGTTTCAAAAATTAAGTGTTTATGATACTTATATTTTTCAATGATTTATCGTAATTTTAGAAAGCCAATGATTTATTGTAATTTTAGAAAATCAATGATTTATTGTAATTTTAGAGTCAAAGTAAATGTATTCTGGTTTAGCGCCAGAGAGACTCTTCTGTACCTTTACAGTTATTACAAAGCAAGGTCATTTCTTTCCCCTTAAAAGCTATAGCGGCAGAACTACAACAGCGATGATAAACCATCCAGTCTTTTATTTGTATACTCTAGATTCTAGAACAATCTGGTAAGGGTAAAAGATTACTTTCCCTCCATTCGTCATCAAAGCTTGCCAACATATCGATTACATTGCTCGCTATTTTGTGAGGAAACTGATATTTCTCTATTAAAGAGTCCCCTTTTGGGGCGATTTGTATTACAGTTGTATTCGAGATTCAGGAATCATTTTCCGCGATTTGTATTACTGTTACATTTAAGATTCAGGAATCATTTTCCGCGACTTGTATTACAGTTGCATTCGAGATTTAGGAATCATTTTCCGCGATTTGTAGTACTGTTGCATTCGAGATTCAGGAATCATTTTCCGCGATTTGTATTACTATTGTATTCGAGATTCAGGAATCATTTTCCGCGATTTTTATTACTGTTGTACTCCAGATTCAGTAATCATTTTCCGCGATTTGTATTACTGTTGCATTCGAGATTCAGGAATCATTTTCCGCGATTTGTATTACAGTTGCATTCGAGATTCAGGAATCATTTTCCGCGATTTGTATTACTGTTGCATTCGAGATTCAGGAATCATTTTCCGCGATTTGTATTACTGTTGTACTCGAGATTCAGGAATCATTTTCCGCGATTTGTATTACTGTTGTATTCGAGATTCAGGAATCATTTTCCGCGATTTGTATTACTATTGTACTCGAGATTCACGAATCATTTTCCGCGATTTGTATTACTGTTGTATTCGAGATTCAGGAATCATTTCCCGCGATTTGTATTACTGTTGCAATCGAGATTCAGGAACCATTTTCCGTGATTTGTATTACTGTTGTATTCGAGATTCAGGAATCATTTTCCGCGATTTGTATTACTGTTGCATTCGAGATTCAGGAACCGTTTTCTGTGATTTGTATTACTGTTGTATTCGAGATTCAGGAATCATTTTCCGTGATTTGTATTAGTTGTATTCGAGATTCAGGAATCATTTCCCGCGATTTGTATTACTGTTGCATTCGAGATTCGGGAATCATCTTCCTATTTTTAGTTTGTTCACTAAAGTTGACCTAAAATCTGACAAAATCCTTTTGATACAACAAAATTTTGTTGCAAACGATGAAGCAGATCATAAGTAAAATAGAGACATATTAATGTTTTTAAAAAATGATGGTAATTACCTTATTTCTTTTATTAGCTCAACTATTTTGTGGCTTTCTCATCAATTGGAAATATATTAGGCAGCAGCATGTATTGCTTTTACCTCGTACCGTTTGATTAAATCTCATTATGCATAACATAAGCTAAAAACCATGAATATAATCATCTGTTCTCAATATATTTTATTTTCCGTTCCTATCAGAATAAGAAAATGAAGAACACCGAGGATATAGAATAAAATGGGTTGTCTCTTCCCACACCACCCGTAGTGTCAAGATCAACCTCAGTAATAATATATATTTCTTCTTATAAGATTTGCTTGGCTGCATGAAAGTTTTTGTATCGATAGTACCACTTAGCTAATAATGAATTTTTGATCTTTATTTCCTTAATCCAGGCATAACATTTTTCATATAAAAAACCCATTAAGCAGAAAATATCGTTTAATATCCAATACACTGTACCTTTCAAATAACTTAGAACCAAAGGGAATTATAATCGATCAGCATCTCTTCCCTGAACGGGATTCAAACCTGTTTTTTTTTATTTAAAATCAACAATAAACTATCTACCTGACACTTTGGCTATCAAGAGAAATATATGTTTACGTCACTCTGCTGTACATATTCTCGTCAAATTTAGATTCTGTCCTTAAAATCAATATCAGCCCACCATCATGATTGTTAATTAGTAAGTTTTGTTTGCATTCAAATATTTGTGAGAGTAGTTTACCAATCAACATTCTCCTGTCAGTTGGGGCCGTTTCTGCGATTATCATTAAGATCACGCCCACTCCTTCTCTACCAGCTCCGTCTGCTCTTCCTGAATAAATGTACATACTGCCCCTATTCAGTCATTTCGTTGATTCACAAACATCTGAGATGTTCTGTGTATATCTATTGAATTCGTTTTCTGCCTGTTCCATTTTTTATTTAGAGTTCTTACATTCCACTTTATACTTTCAGTTTACCTTTAGCATTCACAAACTAGTGACTTCTCAGCACTCTCATATTCCTGTGATTGGGGGCTATTTCTAAACTTTTCCTGGTCATTGACGTGGCATAATCCACTGATGATTCACTGCTTAATTATTCTAAAGGATAGCCAGACCTTTCTAGCTCACAGTTCTTAGCTGACTGAGGGCAATAACCTTTGCTGTTGGTTATTGGATTTAACGGTGCCAATTTTTTCTGGTGCTCACCCTGAGTTGGGACACTATTGTCGATTGTGGATCCAGTCTTTACCTCAGGGGGTTTCAAACTACAAGCCAAATAATAAATAAATATATATATATATATATATATATATATATATATATATATATATATATAATATATGCATATACATATTTACACAAACACACACACACATATATACATACATACATACATACACACACATATATATATACGAGTATATATATATATATATATATATATATATATATATATATATATATATATATATATACTCGTATATATATACAAAACGTTGTGTACCGAGCGCAACGGTGTCTAGTATTTTTTGTTACATAATTAAACTTTGGAACTTTCCACGCTTTGTTTTATAAGAGAAATATATAACACAGGTATTACTAAGGATCTAGGAAAGTAATATCTAGGAATATACTTCATTAAACTGGAGACCAACTTCTATTTCCAACTGGTCTCCAAGTTTTAATTAGAACAGACTCAGCTGTAAAGAGTTTCTCTGCTGAGCTCTCTGTGAGCATCATAAGATGTCCGACGCTGAAAGGAAGTTTTTTTTTTTTTTTTTTTTTTTGCTGGCAATGTACATGAGTGACAATGATGAGATCTTGAATACTGCTCCTCTGTCGATTCGCTGAGAGCTATATGTTTACTCATCTGAAAGGGTACTTCGTAATAAAGGCGATTTGCAAATTACGTAGATATTTTGAGCTGTTATAAACAGAGGCACATTAGTAGCTACTTTCGTACGCTAAAATATCTAACTTTATTACTCAGCTTTTACAATGTTTTATGTACAACGAAGTGTTAATTTTGACGATGCATTTACTTGTAACTCGCTGTTTAGATGAGAATTTCCCTGAATTTAAAACGCGATTTCATTTTTAAGTCTAATTTTGCAGCACTTGAATATAGAAAACACTTTAGTGATTTTAAAAACAGAATTTCTGTTATAGATTTTCTGTAATAAGTGTATTTGCTTATGTTTCAGTATATACCTTGATATACGCCTGTGAAGTAGTTATATCTTATGCCTAGGAGAGATATAATCATGGACACATGCTGTATGTTAAAAAAAAATGTTACATCTTAATGAACATATATTTCTTTTGAAAGAGGAAAACACGGTATATTTAGATGATTTGTGGCTATTGTATGTTTTATCTGCATTATTCTCGTCTCACTACGTACCTCCAGATAATTACATCGTATTTACTTTGTTTATACGTACTATAGTCCTAAAAGTGAGAGGTCAGAAGGACGTAGATTTTATTTATATTTCCCATGACAAAAAATGTATATCATGAAACCTATTGTCATTTACGCACTGTACAATGTTTTTAAACTTATGTTAATTTACAGTTTAATTGTTATTTCAAAGTACAATTTTTACCATTTAAATATATTGCACCTCAAAGAAAACTTACGCCATTATTTTGTTCTGGTTTACGTCGCTATTTACACAAACACACATAAATGCATGCGTGTACAGTTATTTTGATAAATTACTATCATATCCTCATCATGTTCTCTACGTATTTTTCACAGGTAAGCATTGTCTTTGATAGACAATTGCACTGTCTTATGATAACTGTACTGAGTTCAATATAACGGTCATTGCAGAATATCAGCATTGAGCAATAAAGTGCAGAGTAAGCAATGTCATCTTTCAAACAATAAGTTATAAGCTCAATTGCCCTTAACAAATAAAAACCTGTCATTATTTTTATCCATATATTTTAGCTCATTAAAAAAAGTTTTCTTCATCCCCAGTGCAATGTTCATTACAAATTATAGTCTGACCAAGCTATATATGACCAAAATTAAATATTGCTTTTTTTTAAAGATTAGTGAAGGTTATATATGCCGCTGTCGTGTTGTAGAGTACTGTATAATGTCAGTAATATGCAGAATATTACTCCCAAGCTATTTCAGATATTCAGCTTCCTAAGAGTGAAAGTCCACTATAGCCTTATACTCTAATAGCTTGATTCTCTCGAAGGTAATTTGATACATGGACCAGAGACAAACTGCAAGCATCGATATATCAATTTTATTTCTCATCACTGCAAAATTCAGAAAAAATAATTCCTATACACTAAAATCATTAGTGCTTAAATAACACTTACTTCAAACGATACGTTACCTTACTATGCACAATAGTCATAGGGGACATTTTTAAGTAATTTAATGGAGAAACTAACTAATGTTAAGTTAACGCACCCATTAGTGGCGTTTTAATTGTTTATCACATTAAATATGTGAAACGAATACTTGATAATTATTTGGCTTTTCCAAAAGAAAATAAATAACAAAATCTTTTTATTAATAGAAAATCTTTTGGTCATTAAATTCTTATGTAAATCGACGAATAGCAGTGAAAATAATTCTTCATTCTTCAAAATTAGGCGATAAACGTCTTAAACATCATAAAGATATTACCAAAATTTCCGCTTTCGAAATACGAATCTTTATTGTTGTAACGCAAATGAAAATGAAAATGCAAGAAACTCGTGCGATGAAAGATAGTGTCTATGGATACGAAAATGAATTTTACAAAATAAATAGGGCACCCTCAGTACCTTGAGGAAAATCTCAGTTAATTTAACATCCAGGGTAACAGACAACTTCTCCAGGAAATCTAGAAATGAGTTCTGTCTGACCGAATACTACTCTGTAGTCTTCTCAATCCTCTTACAATAACGAGAGCCACACAAGGGAATTAATCAGGAGCCACTAAAACACAGATGGAATACCTGAAATTTGGAGAGGAACATTTTTTTCCCTATGTATTGTTCATATAGCCTTAAAAGTTCATAATTGCTGGTGATGATCAACCTTGATGAGAATGCTAATGATGTAATGAAATCAGGACACAAAATGAAAGGGAAAGAGTAATATCAAGCAGTGAAAAATTATATTATCGTCTCATACAGCTTAAGGAAAACCAAACTACCATTTTAAAGATATAATGTTGTCATCAGAAACACGTCAGTTATAATTGCAAGGTATGCTGTCAGAATATTTGGTCCAGATTCAAAGTTTGTGTCCAACAGAAGTTTAAAAAACATGTCTCTGTGATGCTAGAGTTGGTTCAACAAGCAAGTTTTTCTTCTTCATCTTGTAAGTTCCTTTAGATATCGATAAAAGAAGATTCACGATAAGGAATTGTATTACCTTCGAAAATAACTAATGTAGCCACTTTCGCTACTGTTAAAAAACATTAAAACTGATGTAAATAGTTCGCTTGATTAAATTGAGCAACGAGGGCTACAGAACTACATGGTTTACTCTATTTGTAATGAAGTAACTATTAATACGTATATGAAACTATAATAATCATAATAACAATAATAACAGTAGCAATGCTTTTATGATACCGCTTAAATGATTTCATTGTTAAGTAGTGATGAAGAGAACTGGAGGAGTGAAATGGTGCTGGCTGAAGGATGTTCATGAAAAATGTGCTTAGCTAATCACAACACCTGCATCAGAAGGTGACGTTGCCAGACTGCTGTCAATTTCCTGATTAACGGCCTAATATTTTGTTCAAGGATGCTGGTTTTTCCTGTTTATTTTGCACTGATATCCTATTGAAGATTTATCTATAAGTAAAATTGTGTTTTTGCCATGTTTTTCATTTTGCCTCATATTCGATGTTGAAGAGTGTGTTTGTAGGGAAGTGTGTTTCACACCGAGTAGGGTGCGGTTATTCCTGATGACTGATCACTTGCTGAAAGACTAGAGCCGGAGAGAGAGAGAGAGAGAGAGAGAGAGAGAGAGAGAGAGAGAGAGAGAGAGAGAGAGAGAGAGAGAGACTCCGGATTACTTGTACTTGCTTGGCAAATAAAGAAAAAAAACAGAGCCATGTGTTTATTTTTGCCAAAGCTGCTATATGCAACTTTAAGGACTAAAGGGTCCTTGTAGAAATGGTGGCAAATGTAAATCAAGAGTACAGTAAGTTCCAAAAGTGAAGCTACAAATTTCAGAAGATTTCGTTCGAAATTCACTAATTGGCAACTACAACACATAGCTGAAACTTATTTTTATTTTACATTGAAAGCTCCATCAAACAAAATAAAGCTAACATATGATGCACAAATATAAAATCTATGATATTTATAACAGTCATAAGAAAAAATTACGGTAATAGTAATTATTTCAAAGTACAGTAATTACTTCAGACTACAGAAACGAAATAATTTGAAATTTTCGTTCAACACAGGATAACCAACATTACCGTTGTATATTTCTAGCAATGTGGAAACAAATATTGAATATCATAGTGTATTATCAATTATTTTAGCGAAGATGCATAAAATCATGCAAGTATCAATAGAATATAATGGGAAAATCTCTGTAACATTAAACATAATCAATCATGAATGCACCTAGATTCAACAGAGAAGTTGGGTGTGGTTGGTAGCTCTGATTTTAGCTTTTAGGACCCGACCATTCGGACTCTACTTCAGCTTTGGCTTCAGTTTCGACCCACGACACAAACGTAACATTATCTACCCAAACCATGAATCACCAGCCGTGTCCTATTAGGGTTGGGGGGGGGGACTTTGACCCAATACCCTCATCGCCAGCCAGTAATAGTGAATAAACAGGTAAATCAGTTCCCTCCTTCATTATGTTTGCAATAACTGATAGAAAGTAACCACTATTGAAAGGGTAAACTTGATTGCAAACAGGTTTTCCGTTACAAATACAGAACCGTTACAAATACAGAGGGCTTCTCCAAATAATAAAGTGTTCCCAAATCATTCAAGTCTAAGATCCACCAAGGCTCACCGAAAACAACTGAAAATTCATCTATCTGACTTCCTCAGCCTTGGCTTAGGCCTAGACTTCCTCACTTCCCCGGACTTGACTTTGGCGTAGACTTCCTCACTTCCCTGACTTGACTTAAGCCTAGACTTCCTTACTTCCCTGGCTTGGCTTAGGTCTAGACTTCCTCACTTTCCTGCCTTGGCTTAGGCCTAGACTTCTGTCATTTCCCTGACTTGGCTTAAGCCCAGACTTCCTCACTTTTCTGACTTGACTTAGGTCTAGACTTCCTCACTTCCCCTGACTTAACTTAGGCCTAGACTTCCTCATTTCCCCTGACTTGATAATGAAACCTAATTAATGGAAAATCGTGTTTACAACCATCTAGATATCCAAACAACTCAATTTATTAAATAACAAGCTGGAAAATATATTTCCTTGATTTTTTAAATAGGCCTAACCATATAGCCATGCTAAACGTACGTATAACTTGGATTTCGTTTTTTTTTTTTTTTTTACACCAACTTGTGTCTTATTTATATTTCATTGAATCAGATGCTAAACTTCTTTGTGCTTTATCAAAAGAAATCATAATAACTTTCGATATGACGCTATGAAAGGAGAAAGGTAATTTACAAATCACATTAGGCCGATGTTTATGCACTCGGTTCCAGCTGCCAGTCAATGGTGAACACTTGATATCACACACTGAGAGCCACAGATGTTTCTTTACGGGGAAATTCATTTTTTTGTGGTGGGGGAATTCTTTTTTTCTTTTTAATAAAAATTATTGAACTAACATTGACCATTCACTGGGGATATACCTTCTGTGGTTCTACAGTTAATCACTGATACTTATTATCAGATCAAGAGGATGACAATAATTGGAATAAAATATACTAACTGGCAACCCCACGAGTTTCTAAAGAAGTACGATCAATTTTGAAATTTGTAGCTTCACTTTTGGAACTTACTGTACCACCCTCCGAGGGACAGTACTTTGTAGCAACGTAAAGGATTGTCGCACTGGGTGTTGAAGAATACACCGAAAACATCCACCGGGGACCAACTCCAAGATGACCCACGTGTTGATATGGTAAAGAAGAATACATGCCGTTGCCGGAAAATCAAGCCCTGAACTACAAAGAACATATCTTCCGATGGTGACGTCACCGGAAATGCCCTACTTGCTGCACGTCGACACTACCGGAAGATCTTCCTTAAAAGACCAGCTAAGTCTATGAGTCTTTTTAGATATTCTAGTGCGCACGCCCAGTCACGACCTACATAACTGAACTTGAGTTACTTACTGTAGTTTACCAGTGGGAGGAGCCGATCAGTGAGTTTTTATCCCGTAGATTTATTTTCATGTGAATATTTCTTACTCGAGCTTTCTTTTGTTTTGTTGTTGAATTTTGTTCTTCATTTATATACGGTACATACGAGCTTATGGTCTGGGCGTGTGTCTTCCCACAATTCCTTTGGTAGACGAACACTTACTGGTAGAAGCACCCGTAGGCGTAGAGGTAACGTTAATAATTCTAGTACAATGGCAGACGTTGATATTAAGAATATTTTTACGGTTGTAAATACACGCTCTGCTATAGTGCCGTTTCAGGGTGTTGTTAATGGGCAGTTACAGCAACGGGTTGAAGGTTGGATTACTTTGACTGAAGCACATTTGTCCTCTAAACAAGTTAAGGATCTCTCAATTCAGTTGCAGGAAGCAAAATCTTTTATTGAATATGCCAAGGGCGACATAAATAGTTGGTTAAGAACTTTTTCCTTCCTACCCTGTACGACATGGGCCGAATTTAGTTATTCTGAGGCAGGTATATGAGATGGACTCCAATTTAGACGAAATGCTGACTTTACGGAGTATCCTGAAACTAACAGACAGAAAGGGTCTCTTTTTGAATGAGCCGACGGCCCTCATAAAATGAATGAATGGCATTCAAAATTGGCTACTTCATCTTGGGTGAAAGGTAAACTCATTGATGCCAAGAATATGTGTCACTTATTGCAACTAGCCTTAATGACTAGTTTGCTGCCAGACAGATTGGTCCGTTGTTTTGATGCCAAATTTGACAATACCTCCAATGAACTCACGGTTACTTACAGATGCAGACACAAGTGTCCCGATTTAGAACCTACTCTTTTATCCAATCTTGAACATTCATATTTTACGATATCCGTTTAGAGTACATCTAATCCATAACAGGTTAATGTTGTTAACTCTACCAATCAACAAATTAAATGTTATAATTGTAACCATATGGGTTATTATAGCCTATATATTGATTGAATATTATCATGTATCATGGATGGTATTATTATTGATTATTTATAATACTTGCCAGTTTGCTGAAAAAAAAGTATACCTTAGTTTTACCAGACCACTGAGCTGATTAACAGCTCTCCTAGGGTTACTTAGCAACGGGACCTACAGCTTATTGTGGAATCCGAACCACATTATAGCGAGAAATGAATCTCTATCACCAGAAATAAATTCCTCTAACTCTTCATCAGCCATTTTACAATTACAAGTTGTTTTTATTTTTGCAGGTTCCACCATGAAGCCTACTTACATAATTTTTGGAATCATGTTAACATCCTGCACAGTCGCCACTCATTGGGAAAGTTCCTATGACATAATTAAGTTAGGGCCTGGCACTATAACTGAAAGAGGGCTTGACTTCTACTTCTACGCCAAGACTCTAGTAATGGAAGTGACATTAGATGCAATTTTCCTTACTGAGGACAATATACTGCATAAGACTTGGTATTGTTTCTGAATAATTTCACAGTTAACCAAACTGGGCCTACATTGCCTATTTATGATGTGGCTGAGGCTTTGTTTAGTGAGGTAAATGATAAGTTAGTAGACACTAGAATGAAGGTTACTGAGCTTTTGCAGTGGCCTGTCCCACAAGATGTTGTAGAATGGAGAAATTCACTCCTATTCGCCGCTCTTAGTGGTTTATGTTTAGTTGGTTCATTGGTAGGTATGGGGTCTTGGAATAGCTAATCTAATTAAATTGAAATCTTAGATTGAGAAATTAGAAAAACTCGAACATGAACAAAACATAATTGTATCTCAGTTGAATAAGCAGTTTCAGACTATTGATAAAATAGTAGATGAATTAACATTTTGGTCTCGATTCCTTTTCATCCTTCTGATCCATTTGAGTCGTATATGTTACAACCTTTTCCTGCTAAGTTTGGGGTTTCAACGGTTCTTAAGATATCTAATTATTGAACATTAGTTTCGTTATCTAGGTCATATATGACGAAGACAAAGACTAAGTAAACCGCTTGATGTCCTTGAATTATTATATATGCCCAATAGACTCACTTGTTTTCCAAGACATTACTGTTCACTCGTGTCTATTGCAATAAGTTCAAAAAGGAACTTTCACCTAGAACGTGGATCGATGTGTGGACGGTTTTCGTGATTTTGAGAAGGGCGTATATAGTTACAGACTGGGTAATTCGTCCATGGTGACCTACGAACGTGAGGGTGTCCGTATGTCCTGTCCTAGGGGCAACATTCCATCTTCTGTGCTTGGTCTACTGGTGGATGGCTGTAACACTACTTCTACGAGTTATCGTCGCTATGGAATGGCACCATCACTTGTGGTACCCTACCTATTACTTGAACGAAACGTGGCGATTCGACAGTTGTGGTGCACGACATGACAGTATTTGATAGAGGCCGGCACAATATCACAGATAATGGCGGGACACTGCTTACTTTTCATGAAACCAACGGCTTCAAGCTGGATCATGCAATGCTAATCATTATTGGCAGCACTTGTTAAGGCTCGCACTGACGCTCAGGTGGTTGAAGTTCCTGAAGGCACCTAGGTGAAGTCTGACTTCGCAGGCCTGGGGGTTGTCAGTATCAGTCGACCTGTATTTCATTTCGTCTAATGCACGTGGTGATATTTCCTTGGGAGTGAAGAAAGCATGGAGATTGCACGGAACAGTGTGCTGAAATAATGTTGATGTGAAAGCCTAATGAACTGTTTTATATTTCCATAGAGACAGCAGAATACATTCATTTTATTTACAGAAGACTGTAATAATTTCTGCTGCATTTATTTATTTTTACTTTATATTGTTTGGTTACAAACAACATATACTATATGGTTTATCACGTATACTAACCCCATACATAAACTATGAGTATTTAACCATTTGCGTGAGTATTTACCGTTTATGATGATTTTTTCTGTCATACGAGCTGTGTCGTGCATGCTGTCAGGCTCATTAATGATTTATCATCATTTATTCTATATTACCAGTCATGCTTTTTACTGAACAAGTGTTATATTTTGTATATTAATTTTAACTCACCAATAACCATGAGTAGCCAACGATAAGAAAATTTGCTGTGGCATATAAACTAAATTTCGGAGAAGACATCTTACAAAAATCATACGCACCATTCTGTCATCCTTAAGTCTAGCTCGAGTGTTTAAAAAGAGCCGCTAAACGTTCTCAGCGAACTCATGACCCGAATATCCTTGTTTAAAGGTTTGAAGAGCCAGAGATAAGTGGCTCGCACATTTCTTTCCTTCAATATTTGAGCCACTGCTCATCATTATCATATTCTTTGATACATGACTCTTATCTAGGAATTGCCAGGTGTATCTGCAAGGAAGGAGGACACACATATTTCAAGTATTTCCTTTCATGAAAAGTGAGGTAAATTTTCTGAGGATCATAATCTCGCTCTTGCCCTTTCGGGATCACAGTGGTGAGGAAATTTCATTTCCTCATTATATCTCAAAGAGATAATGCCTTACAAGAAATCGCTTCAAAAACTCGATTAGGTCAGCTGTGAAAATCAATATATACAAAGAAACAGGAGTTGGTGATGTGTAAGTACACAGCTTGCAACTCGATTTCCGGCAATAGGTGAATTAAAGGGTACCGTGTTCATCCAATACTGGTTAGCATCAATTCTTTCTTGAATATTCTTTTCAATAAAGGTTTGTATTCGTGTTAAGGCATGTTACAGTCCATATCCCTTTTGCAGGATGTAAAGTTAACATGTGAATATTTTCATAAGAAATGCTTCGAACTCATTGCTCTAACAAGCTGCAGTAGGTCTAATGCCGCAAACTTGAGCATTAGTAAATATAATAAAAATATTCTAAACTTTCAATCATACATTTTAATTGGTGAAATATCTTGTCACAGACATAACGGTATTAGCTCAGCAACAAACAAAGGAAAGAGAACACGATTATATCTTCCTTTCATGAAAACTTATACTAAAACGTTTGATGGATTCATACCCCTACGAGTTCTTATTATAAAAAAAAAAAATCCCTTGTCACGAACACAGGACTGGAAATCTGCAGCCGAAACTATGAACGTTCTTTACTCACTTTTTCCATTTCATCCACGGACGAAGGGCAAAAACCCATTAGCAAATGTTCCCGAGGAAAGGCCACCTTGTCTCGTCCGAAGAGTAAAGACAGATCAGAGATAACAATAATTCCTTTTCTTTCCCTCACGTTCTTTGAACAAGTGCAACCCATTTACCAATGGAGGTGAGGGTTTTGTCTTTTATTGTTATCTTACTTTTTTTTCTTTTTCGTGTAGTCTCGCGGGTACTTTTTTTATTATGAGTTTTTCTCTTTCTTTGTTTTAGGGCATTTTCTTTGTTTCTGGGCCTCTTTCAAGGTAAAAGGAAGATTATTACTGGTAAAAATCTTGGCGTTAAGAATGAATGCGAGCCGAATTCCCAGTGTTTAAGGAGAGGAATTTAAATTCACTAATCTGTAAGAAATATTACAGTGTTCATGTTGTAATGTTTCATGTAATCATTAGAAATGAGGATATACCTCTATATTCATTATTATCATTATGCACGAGCCGAATAATTATAAATCGTTCTTTTTATCATTAACGCTCACTTCTCAATCTCATTTTCATATTTAATTCTATCTCTTAATATTCTTTTGATATTTAATTTTATCTCTTAAAATCCAGAGCATATCACCAGAATTTATTCATTTTCATCGCATCCTCGTAAACTAGTATGTCATCAGAGTGAATGTTTCTAATTCATGGTTTGCAAATATAAAAGTAACTTCCCATTTATACAAATATTTAGAAAATTTTCTGGAATTTTACCGGAAACAGCTGCTTTAAGCTTCTGATTGCGTATTGTTTAAATTTCTACGAATTTGCAAATGCCAGAAAGTACCAAAGGCAATGCATATCTTTTTTATAAGAAAAAAAAAACTATATTATAATGCTCATAACAAACGAAAAGATTGTATCTTCACTGGACATATTCGTATAACACAGTTTCTCATAATCCCTCAAAGCAATGGATATCCAAAATGTCTGTCAGTAACATTTCCAACCTATATTTTAGTGTGATATTCCATAATAACCATTACTGTTAAACAATAAATTTAGTTACTGCAAGAAACTGTTAGCTCAGTCAGTTCTGCTTCAAACAATTTAGCAAATACCTTGATACTTTTAATCCACTGGTTAATGCCATATTTGATATCAATATTATGAAATCTGTAAACTAACAGATAAACTGAACAATGGAAATCTTTTATCTCAAGTTTTAAGCAAATTGTACATGGAAAATTTCTGAAAGGGGTGTATTAAACAATATTACTCCAAATGACATAAAATGGAGTGGGAAAGTTGTCATCATAATATGTGTTTTCCTGGGGAATTAAAATTTGAATTTTTGGGGTAAATTAAATGAATGCTTGCCATCCTTAAATTTCACCACGGAAACAGACAATGTCCGTACCCTACCTTTTTGGGGATTCTTTAATACATCGATGTAAAAACTGATTTAGATTTAGTAAACAGCAGACCTACTTATATTTTACTCGCAGCACAGTGATAAATTACAACTAGAAATATTTACATGGCCTCCTATTTCCTAATTTGCTCTTGGCAGCATTGAGGAATAACCTTAAAAAACAACTCAAACTTGCCTTTTATGACAAGTATGTCAACTAGTATTTTCGTTACCACATTAAATGATAAAAATTTTTTAGGATATTGTATCTTTTTCTGTAAAATTACTGTTCTCGGTTTCCTGACATTGATCACTCTAAATGTCTTATGTTTCTCGATATACGTTCACAAGAAGCAGAAAGTCAGTTCCTAATTTCAGTTCACTGAAAACCACGAATGTTGAAAAACGGCTGAGGGTTACTTAAGGAGAGCTCAGTTAGCTTCTAAATGACAGCTTTCACTTCTCCTGGTAGCTGAAGAGCCGTCATCAAAGAGTTAGAAACGATACAGAAACTATTAATTAAGACTGGGCTGGATGCATATTCCAGAGATGTATACTACTACTGCATCAGCCCCGGTTTTTTTGCCATGCCTCTACAGTAGGTTAGGCTAGGCTCGGGTAGTTAGTTCAACAGCCGCAATTTGGGTGTGGGAAACGTAATGAGATTATTGTCAAGAAAATTCTATGGTTAGTTTTTAAGATATGGCGTCCCGCTTTTTTTAGGGAAAGGTCCCGGGCTGGTGCAATACAGTACTCGGTTAAATCTCGAGAAAATGCGGGCTGGAGAGCGAATCAGCATAATAGTAGAGTATATCCATGAAGAAAAAAAAAATCAATGCCTAAACCACCGCTAATACCAGGGACATCCGCAACACAGTCAAAATCCACTGCCAAGCCAAGTATGAAACGGCCTTCAGAGAGAGAGAGAGAGAGAGAGAGAGAGAGAGAGAGAGAGAGAACATCCAGAAGGGTCGCAGTTATAACATGCGAAAATGTCAAGCCATGAGACTTTTACGAAAGAGTGGCATTTCAATTCTTCAGCCAAGCTAGCTTAATGTCATCCTTATTGCGCGCTTGTTAACACCAGAATCCTGTCAACCATCCCACCTAAACCCGGCGAAGACGTCCGCTATACCGAAAAACACTTCTCTGACATAATAATCTATTCTTAAACTTTACTCACCTAAGTAACCGGGATTTAATATTTTCTTGTTGATGTAACCCAACGAAGAAAGTAATTCTGGAAGGAAAAAATAAAATGTGCTAAAAACAAATTCATGAAATTTGGAACTACTTTAAACTCAAAAATATGAAAGTCTTCGTTGGAAATTATGCCTCTTTCTATATCTCTATCTCTCTCTTCACACACACACACACATATATATATATATATATATATATATATATATATATATATATATATATATATATATATATATATATATATATATATATATATATATATATATATACATATACACATTTCTATATATAATATGGCATACAGCTAAATAAATAACGAAGTAGAATACTTTTAGGGAATTACTTGTCTATGATGATAATTGTTTTAAAATTTTGTAAAAACCAGATGGCTTTGTTTCGTGTTTTTTGTTTATCCTGACCGTATGGGCGCGTTATCTTTGTTGTTTCTTTAGAAACGCTGTAATAGCATTCACGTTGTTTTTATTAAGGGTCAAATTATAATCTTTGAGGATTTTTTTCACTAGCTTAATGGTAGTTCGATTTCTTGCGTAGTTATGTTAATTTTTAAGAATGACAGTAAGTTGATTTACCACATGATTAAATATTCGATATGTAAGTGTACGCAATGATATATATATATATATATATATATATATATATATATATATATATATATATATATATATATATATATATATATATATATATATATATATATATATATATATATATATATTTGTATCAGGACATTTTAATTACTGAAACTTGTCGTGATCAGATTTCTACATGAAAACATGCATTTCACCATGGTCAAAGTATCTAAAGTAAAGCATATATTTTAATTATTCTTCGTGCAAGATTAATAGAAAAATAAAGGTTCCTTTTTTATGTGCATACATAAACGCGTATAGATTTAGAACATTCTCTTTTTTTTTTTACTTGTGCGCAAAGAAAAAAATCTAGTACTATACTTTCCCTTGAGATGAAAAATGTTATTTCCCGAAGGTAGCTCGACTATAGTTTATTTTTCGGGAATAGGAACTTTGGTACAGATTCTAAAAATAACAACAGAGCGCTGGAAGCCACGAAAAATTGTTGGGGTTGATCAGCATATCTCGAGCCAAACTTTTTACGATAACATCACCATTTTTCAAGGCATAGGATTAATGTGAGACTCCAAGGTTCTGTCAAGAGGAACGTCTCATGATAGGACTTTAAAATATAGTATTCTGATCTTTCTTTAATAATAATAATAATAATAATAATAATAATAATAATAATAATAATAATAACATTATTATTATTAATTTCCACTTAGTTCACAGTTACAAAACATGATAATTCCACGAGCATACAACCTTTACCTTTGAAACGGATGAAAATATTCTGATACTTCCTCACAGGCTATTCCTGTAACTGGCAACAAAATAATAATTCCATCGCTTTCCAGTATCAGGAAAAATTGAAATTCAATTGCAATTCCATTATTCTATGAAAAAAGTTGCGGTCAATGAAGCAGAGGAATTTTCCCGTGACCAGTGTGATGAAATTCAGTTGATGAGTCTCTAATAATGAACATACTTGTTTGAAAAGTTTGGGAAGTGTATTTTTCATCATTTCACATTTTTAGTCTTCATTTTTTTACTCGCTTTTTTCAATTTAGTTTGAATCGATGATTATTGAATGTAAAACCTTATTTATTTTTCATGCGAGAAATATTCATAGGAACAGGAACAACAGGAATAGGACTTTTTTCCAAAGGGTTTATATTGCATACGGTTTAAGCCCTATAAATATTTACATTTAAATAGCCTGAACTGAATCAGTAACTTAAAAATATCAGAGTTCATCTTTGAAAAAAATAGTCCTTAAGAAAAAGATATCAGATGAAAACAGTGTTCTAGTCCCCTTATGTCTATCATCATTAAAAAAAATTGCTAAAAAAAGAATTGTTTTGCTTCTGCCTTCATTTCTTTAAGCTTTCATATTTTCTAATTTCAACTGCATCATTACAGTTTTCCCTCAGTGGATTAGATGTAACTGAAGGTTTATTTCCCTGCACAACGGAACGTTTTCACTACGTCAGCATTCTTACCTCCCAATTTTTCACACAACTTTCGTAAGGGCCTGTTAAAAATATTATGAACAATATTGCACTGCTGTTGTTCATTTTTCCTTTGTTGATTTCACTTTGAATAATTTTATAACCTTTTACGTCTTACTGGAAATGCCAAATTAAATCCTGGGTATGGAACATACTTCAGTGTAAGGTACTGTGATCAAATCCTCACGATCCAAGGACAAAATTTATTTACATCCAGTATCGTTACATAACTGGTTATGCATATCTTAGACAATCGTCTCTGGGAAGATGTCAGAAATGAGTTCGTATTTCTTCATATTTAGGTAGGCTTTTATCCTCTTGTTATTCCTTCCTTCAACATATTTTTCTTCTTCTTCTTCTTCTTATTCGATCGTTAGTAGTGTTCTTCTGCTTCTTGTTCTGTCTTTGGGTAGGTGAAATTATTCTTCTTTATACAGCTATATGCAGGTTTTCCTTATTTTTCCTCTCATTCCATCTTTAGGATAGGACGGTTTTTCATTTCCTTTTTCTTTAGGCAGGTGCTACTTCTTATTCCCATTTTAGGTAGGTTCTTCTTATTCGTCATACACACACATAAATATATTGATCTCTTGTCACTAATCCTATTTCACTCTTTATTCACAACACTCTTATTCCCCATTGGTACCGTGCCTTAACAACACCTGCATATTTGCTTGTTTATCGATTTTCACTGTACACGTGTCCACCAGATATAACGCATTTCAAGAACAGAACAGAATGTTGAATTTAGGCCAAAGGCCAAGCACTGGGAACTATGAGGTCATTCAGCGCTGAAACAGGAATTGACAGTAAAAAGGTTTGAAAGGTGCAACAGGAGGAAAACCTTACAGTTGCAACATGAATCCATTGTCAGGAGACAAGTAAGATGGAGGAAAGAGAATATGAACGAAGGTACCGCAAAAGGAATGAAAGGAGATGCAGCTAGTGGCCTACGGGACGTTGCAAAGAACCTTAAGCAAAGTCTATAGTGCAACGCAGGAGGTGCACTGACCGCACTACCCCATACGGGGCCATGCATTTCAAGTCACTGAACAATATTGTTAAAACCTCATAGTTAATCTCTGCAAGCAGAATTCTTCACCTGTAACTTCTTGGTCTTTTATCTACTAGAGGCAAGTAAGATTAGTTCGGTATCTCCAGACACCCGCATGTGTAGAAGTGACTGATATTCTTTGCGCCCATATTCAACTCTCCTGAGAGACTATCACATCACATCATATGTCTACCGAGACGGAAACAACACAGAGGTGTAACAGGGAGCATAAAAATTCCATTGAAATTTCGGTTAAGATACCCGAAACAGCCCTAAAGATCTGCCTCCTGCAATGAAATCCATGAAGATGAATAAGAAGAAATACTACTTCTGTTACCAGGAGTTACGTCCCAGCACGCCCCCTAAATCCTCCATCAAATATCCCTTTAAAACGAACTGCAACCGTCTGTCTCTGACCATAATCCCCAATCGTTTTTCTGTATAAGATCTTATAAAAATATTGTTAATATATTGTACATAAAACGTGTCGTCTTTACCAACAGTTTAAAATTACAGTTAATTCTTATTCCTTATCCAAAGATAAATCTAATTCATCAATGTTTTCTTGTACAAGGCAAATCTCTTGAAAAATGATCATACTTGATCTGATGAAAGCAAAGGAAGAGTTTGTATCGACTCTTCAAGAATCTCCAGTAAGTGTAAGTCCCGGTAAGAGTGAGTTTAAACAGTGGCGGTCTCATACTGTCTTTCCCTTTGAAACAGAAATCCTTATTCTACTGATGGATACAGTGCATTTGCTGTTTACACACACACACACACACACACACACACACACACACACATATATATATATATATATATATATATATATATATATATATATATATATATATATATATATATATATTGACAGAATACAGTTAACTCCTACACCATCCCAGTCTGTAAACTGAATCTCTGGAAATCATTATCTGCAATGTATTCACTAGGAATGTTTCGTGAATATCTTAAAAGCAATTGTATATTTAAAGAAATTATACCTTTGTTTTACATATGATGTTATTAAACCTGTACAGGTGTCTTAGACATTTTACAAGATTAAAACTGTCAGAAAAGCTTTTCAGATCAAAATGATAAATTTGTAGACTGGTTACATCTTCAGGTTTTTCGTTGGATTCAGGTTTATTGGACTTTTACACCCAGCTTCTTTCTTTACTGTTCTAACAGAAATGAATGAACAGATATGATAATCTCATTTGATAATGCAATTCACATTTTTCCGATTACTTACCTAATTTTCTTTCTATATGCAAATTTAATCTGTTGTTGAATATTTCATGCAATTGGTTTATGCAGATCGGATTTCACTTTTTCTCTTTCTTTATCTTATTGTTACTACTTTATTAATGTATTATTGCAAAGATTTCTATAATCTAGTGTGAATTTACCATTATTTCTAGGGATTTCCGTATGTACACGACACACAGTGACAGGACTTCTATCAGCTTATGCTGCAGTTGCAAGAATAATAATAATAATAACAACATAAATGATGATGACGAAGATGGTGATAATGATCATGATGATGACTTTTTATAATGAGCCATGAGAGGGTTAAATTCTGTTTCACCTCACGTCTACACATATCTATCGAATTCAGATACATTCTAACAAAGCTGAAGTGAAGTGGTGGCTTCCTAATCATCATATCGTGATATTGTGTTTTGTCGATTTTTGCTGCGGGGCTAATGTCTTAAACATCCAAAGATAATGTAACCGGTAGTTTTCTTAGAATAATAATAATAACAGTATTACCATGCGCACAGGATGAGGGTCCACCATCTCCTAAAAGTTCTGTTAGATACGTGTATCAAATGTAAATATCGACACCGTGATTGCAACATATACCTTTGAACGTAAAACCTGATAACTTATATATTAGATATTTGCTGTGAACATTTATAAACGTCGGCTATAAAGCATTCAGACTGTTACATCCTAAATCCTTTATCATGGACGAGTTCAGTTCCTTAGCAACAAATCCTGGACTTAGCTTTTACTTCTCCCCAAAGGTTAATTGTTATCAAACGCGATCCTATCAAGATCTGTTAAGTTATAAAGATATCCTACTAACACAGGTAACCTCACTCTCCCTTCAAAACGAATGAAAACGTGGTCTACATCCGCCTTTGTTAGTGTAGGGACTCATTATTACGTTAATAATGCAATTTTGGGGTACTATAACTTTCAGACTGTGCTTTTCTTTGAGTAGCGGTCTTAGAGCAATTGTTTGTTCTGTGTTACACGCACACATTTCCTGACGCATCCCAATGCAGTCAGTCTTTGAAGCAATTTTGGTTATCATTTCGGTCAGTTTGGCTGTTTCTTTGTCAGTTCGTTTATTTACACGTGAAGACAAGTGGGAAGATTTTGGTATTTGAAATGAACGTTCATTTGCTGACCTCCTTCAGATAAGTAGGTTTTTGTGGCTGTTTTAAAAAACTTGGCGATTTAATTGACACAGAAACTACATCCAATCATTCCAGTATCCAGTGAAAGTTTGCCATCTGGAAGAAATTCCCAATGCCATTTTCCGCAAATTGTCTTTAAAGTTTGTCAGTCCATTCTCGAGATATTATGATTAAACACAGAATCAAGCATCGCGTCTGTGAATGAATAATTGCTCTCTGGCGGTGATTTCAAAAGTAAGCGCTCTGTTTAATAACCGCAGATGACCATTTTTCGTTGGGTATCCACTGGTACGAGTTCAGTTATCCACAGCAGAGTTGTCTTGCAGTTAACGTCCTCTCTATCAAAGGTTCCCATGTTAATTTTTGGCTTTTATTTTAATTACTTATTTATATATTCTTAACTTAACGTCAGACATATGATAGCTGGGCCATTCTGTAAATTCAATCAGAGACTTCATGGAGCTAGCTAAAACATTTAAATTCCAGTTTTCAGTTGTGGAGATTTGTTTCTTAATTTTATTCATTGGTGTATTTCTTTATTTGCATATGACCTTTTTAATGGTGAGGGAATTTTTTTTTTCAATCCTGATGAAGACAGTATTCTGGGTTTAGTTATATAAAAAATAAAAGTAATGATATGAGGTATTAACTTTGGGATTCAAAACCGCAGCCTCACGCTCATAACATACTGGCGACGGTGAACTAATCACTTAATAATTCTTGAAATAAAAGGTCTGCTTTTTTCCCACGTCAGTCCCACTGTCACATTCAATCTTTGTCCCTACAGCTTACTGTCAAGCTTAGGATACGGTCAAGTATAACCGGATTCAGAAGTAAGAGAGAGAGAGAGAGAGAGAGAGAGAGAGAGAGAGAGAGAGAGAGAGAGAGAGAGAGAGAGAGAGAGTACTATTTATTCTTCGACAATGGATGGGAGGGGTCCTCACTCACTGCCTAGTAGATAGATTATTCGCTTGAGCGTTTTAATGAGCTTTTCTTAAATACAGCGCACGATACTGTTAATGTTTTTTCCAGATACTTGTACCCTTATCCAGTGCTATGAATAATCTTATGGCTTTAATGTCATCGAGAGGCCTTAGGAAGCCATCATAGCGTGCAGCACCTAAAGATTTTCCTTTCTTTGTTTCATTTCTTGTCTAATTTAATATTCTAATACGATTATTTATTTTTATGAGATGATGACAGCAAACTGACCTCTTTATTTTCTTAGCTGCTTAGTCAAGATAATCGCACGACCTTACTGGAAAATTAAGGGGCATGGGTATCTAATCACGTTCTTCAGTTCTGGTTCCCTCTCCAATTTTCTAGCATGTTAGCATGCTATTGCATGCAATATATAGTATACATGTATTTCCCTACAAATAGTGAAATTCTCTTTTGTTGAACATATATATAGTTTATAAAGATATCAAGAGCATTGTGTTTTTTTTAAGATTTACACGATGCACGTTCTCACCGTAGCATTCTTTTAATTCCTTGCTTGGCTTTCTGGGATAAATCATATGATAACCACACTGTGAGAATTAGAATTATCCTCCCTGAATCTCAAAATAATTACATAAATAAACAAGTAAAAAATGCGCCGAAGTTTCTTCGGCGCAATCGAGTCTTCTGTACATCGTATAATCCAGGCCACCGAAAATAGATTTATCTTTCGGTGGTCTCGGTACACTGCTGTAGGAGCCGCGACCCATGAAACTTTAACCACGGCCTGGTGGTGGCCTGGCCTATATCATTGCCAGACGCACGATTATAGTTGACTTTAAACTTGAATAAAATAAAAACTACTGAGGCTAGAGAGCTGCAATTTGGTATGTGATGATTGGAGGATGGATAAAAAACACCAATTTGCACCCCTCTGGCCTCAGCCGTTTTTAAGATCTGAGGGAGGACAGGAAAAGTGCGGATGGACAGACAAAGCCGGCACAATAGCTATCTTTTCAGAAAACTAAAATAGGAACTGCATAATGAACTAGAAAAGTTGTGCATTGTTTCTATTCTGAATAAAAACCTGAAATACAAGCTGTTTCGAGTTTACAGTGTTTCGAATTGAAGATTTCTGCGTGACAAAGAAAACCTCCCGTGCAAATTTTTCAAAGTTTCCCCGTGCCTCCGGCAACGAGATGAATAGGTGAAAAGAAAAATTCTAGCACAACTTCTTTTCTCTTCCTCAAAACCCGTCCACGTATACGTTTGAACTCAAACTCTCTTTGTACCTGTACGCTGAAAGCGTTAAACGTTATGTCATGAATGTTATAATGAAAGATTAGGATTCGTTTACTTAGGATCTTGTCATAAGAGAGTTGGCAGACTTCGGATGAAACCCAACAAAAGTGGGGAAGGACACGAACCCAGCAAAGAAAGGATGTTTTTACTTCTGTAAACCTTTACACACGATCTGTGAAAAATGCCCAATAGATGTATATATTCTCTCTATTGTAGACTTTTTAAATGCGAGAGAACGAAAAAAAAGGTGAACCCTCACCCTTGCTGGCCTTGAATTTACAGTAAGTGATATTAACTGAAAGTGAACCTAGTTTGTTTAGAAATTTATCAATACCACGTGTGAAACTTGAAGTTCTGTCTATTACATTAGCCTAAAAATGTGTAAAGATAATGAAACCTATTGTAACCTAAATAACGATCATCATTAATGTCATATCTTTCTTTTAATTGAGGATCTGTCATATTATACGAAAACAAACGAAATACAAAAAAGTTAACACTATTTTCTCGATCGAAATGCAAACATATTATTGTGCTGGCAATTTTCTTTTCCCCTTATTAGATATTATTGATTTAAAAGTATGCCTACACCTAAGGCGGAACGGTTTATTTTGCTTTAGTAAGCATATAAGAGCAAATACTCCAGGGACTTTTGTACACTACAAAGATATTTTTAGAGCTTATGTTCATAAATCATCAATACGTCTTTACTGGTCTTTTTACTCGATTTCTAATTGTTATGATGTTTATATGTGATCCCTCTGAAAAAAAATTACTTCACATTATTAGTTTTAACTGTACAGGAACTTTAACTGAACAGAACATCAACAATGCAATAACATCAAAGGATGTTAACATCTGTAAAGGATTTCATATATTGGTACAACAATCGTTGCGGGGAGACTAAAATACTTCCTCCCAATTATTAATTATTTACAGCTTTATCAAATCTGGATGGATCATTTGCTTTCCTTCTTGAGCTAGGCTAATAATGCAGTCTGTCTCCACTGAGCATCGATTACATCATCACATAAAAGATGCTATCCAATCGACCAGAGAATCTGGCTGGGAAATGAGAACCCTTACTGATCAGTCTAGCTGATTTTACTAAATATTTTTGACAAAGAAACGAGGTGCCATTGTTAAACAAGCCGGAATAACTCTTACAGTTATTTGAACAATCTCCTACGATGCACGGAAGTACAAAATGATCGCAGTTGGTTTATAAGAATTAGGATAGACATTGTTTAGGTAAAGCCTCTTGCGTCTCAGCTAACAAAGTCATTCCGTTCCCCCGCTGAAACTTAAGTCGCAGAAGGTTGCTCGAGGATCACAGGAGATCTGGTCGACAGCCCTTCAGGTTCTCGAAGACCAATAACAAAAAGGGCGCAACACATAAAGTCAACATTCACTACAAACTGCAGTGTTGATGTGGCCTTTTATAGACAATAAACGTTCATGCAAGTGCTTCTGGCGTTCTTGGCCCAAATTTTGAGAGCCAAAAGTCGATACTTTTTTGTCTGTTGATCGTTACTCGGCGATTTTTCCTGAATTGGGAATTTTGGTTTTGGCAATGTCACTTATTTTGGCATATGCTGAACTACTTCATCACGTAATGTCTATCTTTGCTTTGTTTTATTTTGGAATTAAAAATATTGAGTAATGTTAAAGATTTTCCAAGGAAGTAAACTCAATGTTCTGTGTTACTTTGTCATACTTATAAAATGTACGCCTTTGCGTAATGAATAATATCAAGAACAGAGAAAAGATGTCAGTTCATTTGCTATGCTAAAAACAGACAGTGACTTGAGCAATTGGTACATCCCCCGAATTTGAATTAAATTTGTATATCTTTGCAAATGTTAATTTGCATATTGGGAGTAAAATTAAAGTAAAATTACAATGACCTTTCAAAATTGTCAATGAACTTCTGCTTGCTGAATATTGTAAGTGGAGTGGAATTTTTAATGCATAATAGTTTCCTTTAGATACTACATGTTCGACTATATTTCAGTATATTAGTTGCCATTCAAAATCAACATACAAACGTACAAAAAATACAGAATAACGCGTGACCCCCTTTATATAAGATACGAATATGATCCAAATGCAAGAATATGAAGGAATTCTGACGCCCGTAGCAGGACTCGAACCCTCATCCGAATGCAGATAACGCAGACACTCCAAACAGCAAAAATGTTGCATTTCAAAACATTTTATAAGACATTGATGAATGACTAAAATCATAATGAAACGAATAAAAACAGCACGAAAACGATCTGATATCCAATTCTTTTATTAACAAATCTAATGAAAGTCATGAAACATATGAAAAGAAAAACACGAAGGCGATGATAAACAGGCGAATAAAACGATGGATTATGAGGTCATACAAGCGTCTCACCTGGAGGTTCCCAAGAAAGTACTTCGGGTGAGGTAGCTATTTGCTCCACTTTCCCCTAATAACAGGACTCCCTGAATGATGGGAAAGGGGAAGCTTTCGTCTGACGGTGGAATATTAGAAAATTTCAGGGCACCTGATTAATAGTCAGAAGATGGTACTAACAAAGAAGCAGATAATGACATTCTTAGTATTTCGAATGAAAGTCGCTTGGTGGACAGCAAGAGATGGAATCCATCAGTAAAAATAAGGCGGTAAAATAACCCCGAATGAAGCTGCTGAAAAACGCAAGGAGAGGAGGAAATAAGACATGGCAAGACATATGATTTAACGACTTGATAATATTTTGCACGTTTATACAACGGAGTTGTCTATGGGAACTTCAAATACTAATGATTACAGAGAAGTTGTTTATAGTGCCAGATATTATAAAAAAAATATTTTAAAGTTTCAAGAACACGCTGCAAAGATGTAAAAGTTCTTTGAGAAATTATTTGATATATTTAATTCAACTCATCTTCACGAAAGGGAAACAATAATCTCTGTCACGAAGGAAAAAGGATTTACTATCTTGAGAAGAGAAATGGACATTGGAGGAGGGATGTATATGAATAATGTATCCTGTCTTAAATGGATATTCTCCTTCTTATATTGGAGGAGCTAAGGAAAAAGAAGAATTCTTTTGGAGTGAAATATACTGTTTTACCAAGGACACAGAAATAATAACCTACATTTGGTGGTGATTTTAACTGTGTTTTAGTAAGTACATTGTTGAAAGACCTATTTCGAAGCTGAGTACAGAAATATACATTTGTTGGGGTAAATAGTATCCTTGGATGCACGTATATGAGAAGCAACTTTGGCTCAAGAATTAACAGACCCTATACTAGTACTCGTTTATCAGCCAGATATCTAGAGTTAATAATTTCACCACTTAGTTTTTGTGCCAATAATCTGGTCGTGGCAGAATTCAGGTTCAACAGTGTTGAAGATGATGAAAAGTATTGGAAAAGGAATACGGAACTTTTAATTTTTGATATTCCAGACAACGATCTGTAGCTTAGTTCAAATTATTATTATTATCATTTTGCATTTAGGTAAGAAAAGCGACGCACATTCTATTAGCTCGTGTATTATTTTATTACATTTCGATAAAAATAATTAATTGCTGATATTACGTAATCAGTTTTGAGGATAAAATGCCAGAGCTGAGATCATGTGAAATTAAATGTCATAATAAAATATTTAAAACAATAAAATCAACACATCTGAATAATATCAAAGGTAAAGAATTTCTCAACAACATTTCAGCCGGAATTCTATTATTTTTTAACACATGGCTCTAGCATAATATTCGTAGCTATAATGTTACGCTGATTTTTTCATTCACTTATATATATATTCGGATTTTTAAGTTTTTATACGTCTTTATTTATGCACACGGTATTTAGGTCGTGCTGTAGTGTAAACATAAAAGTCTTTTATGTTCTTTCTGTCACTGTGAGAGACAAGAATTTCAAATGATGCAGCTGGTTAATTTACCTCTGATAAAATGACAATAAATGTAGACTAAACTCCTATTAATATATGAAAAAGTTCCACCTGAAAGCTGGTATCTCCTAGATTATCGCATTTTGGTGTCTACATTTTTAATTAAAAAATTGAAGTTCATTCTTCATTCCCGGGACTCTCAACGCCAAGGCTTTTACCAGCGGTAATCTTCATTTCACACTAAAAGATATCTATAAAAAGTGGAAATGTCATAAAACAATGAAAGCAGTGAAAACAATAGCTGCGAAGAGAGAGAGAGGGAGAAAAAAAAAACACGCACACAAAACGAAACGGTTGGCCAGAGACCACATAAAAAAAAAAACTAAAAAAAAAAAGGTCGGACACAAAAGTAAAAGACAAAACCCTCACCTCCAATGGAAAAGGGCTTCTTCCTCCTCTTCTCCAAAGAACGTACGAGAGAGAGAGAGAAAAAAGAGAAATGATTGTTATCTCTGATCTCTTTTACTCCGGGAAGTGAGACGAGGTGGTCGTCTTCGGGAACATTTGCTAATGGGTTTTGCCCTTCGTCTATGAATGAAACGGAAATAATGGGAGAGAAACTGTTGCAGTTCCAACTGCATATTTTCAGACCCGAGTTCGTCCACAATGGATCTCTCTTTATGCTAGTACCCCGCCGCGAGAAGAATACATCAAAGGCCTTCGTATAAGGTTTCATTAAGGAAACGAAGGTGGAACTCAGCGGCCTATTTCTTTTCTCTTTTTGAAGACTTAATGTCAGTCTATCCTTAATGAAAGACGTTTCTGTCCGCGGAGATTCATTACTGAAAATTTAGAATATTTCTCCTATTTAAATTTACCACTGCTCAAGTCTTGGCATTAGATCTGCTAAAAGAGGGGCGTTTACAACGCCAGTCACAACAAACTCTACAAAAAAATTCGTATTCCTTATAACAGAGGGAACCATGTTTATCAAATACTATTCGCGCAACTTGAACTGAAAAGAACAGTTAAAAGCAGCGTGTTAACAACAGATACTGCATGTCTCTTTGTTTGACCAAAAATACTGACGAACCAGGTGATGAAAATTTGCCAATCCGTCGGTAATTACAGGCATATGTCAATTCCGCCAACTTCTCAGTCTATTTTGTGGAAGATTTAAAGTCCAGTAACTCAAATGAACACCCACATCCGAATCCAGTTATCAAATGAATTTCCAGTAAATCAGTGTCTCTGCGAGAAAGAAAAACAAAAGAGGAAAAAAAGGAGGAAAATATTAAGCAGGCTTATTTGTCCCTTGAAATCTTTAAACGAGAAAATGTGGGTCAAGAGTACACTGGGTACGGTTGGCTGAACTCTTCCTACTATATTTAGGCCTTGGAACTCATTTTAGACTTACGTAGTTAGGTGTGTTGCACGCGCGATCCCTATCTCTTTCAAAACTTTGTCCATCTGCCTCAACTTCTTCCAGCTTAATTTTAGTCATATTTACGAGGTTAGCGTCAACAGAGTTTTCACGTCCTTTGTTTTCCTAAGTTTTCCTAATTTATTTTTTTACGCGGTAAAAGTTAGACTTGTAATTCAGGTTATTTGTGCTATTCAGTAACGACTGGTGCATTTAGATGGAGGGATTTCCTGCTTCAAGATTCGAAAGTCAAGGCTTAGTACTGCAATAAATATTGTTTCCATTGTTCTTTTTCCTTAAAAATAATAGCGCTCACATCACTGAACCTACTTCATCAAGTTTTCTGTTGTCATAATAATAATAATAATAATAATAATAATAATAATAATAATAATAATAATAATAGTGAAATATGAAAGATGAGACCATAAATCACATAGCGAGCGAATGTCCGGCGCTTGCACAGAACCAGTACAAAAAAAGGCATGATTTTCGGTAGCAAAAGCCCTTCACTGGAGCCTGTGCAAGAAACACCAGCTAGCTTGCAGTACTACGTGGTACAAACACCAACCTGAGGGAGTGATAGAAAAATCAACCTGAGGGAGTGATAGAAAACGATCAGGCAAAGATCCTCTGGGACTATGGTATCAAAACAGATAGGGTGATACGTGCCAATAGACCAGACGTGTCGTTGATTGACAAAATCAAGAAGAAAGTATCACTCACTGACGTCGCAATGCCATGGAACACCAGAGTAGATGAGAAAGAAAGAGAAAATTGAGATGTGGATCAAGACCTGAAAATCGAAATAAGAAGGATATGGAAATTATACCCATAATCATAGGAACACTAGGCACGATCCCAAGATCCCCGAAACGGAATCTGGAAAAACTAGATGCCGAAGTAGCTCCAGGACTCATGCAGAAGAGTGTGCTACTAGAAACAGCGCACATAGTGAGAAAAGTGAAGGACCCCTAAGGAGGCAGGATGCACCACGGAACTCAACACTATAAAAACCACCCAGTTGAATAGGATGACTGTGAGACAAAAAAAAAAATAAATAAATAATAATAATAATGACTTATTATTATTATTATTATTATTATTATTATTATTATTATTATTACTATTAATACTAACATTTTTTTTACCACATCTAGCACAAAAAAAACTGTTTAATAAAATGTTATAAAATTATGCATTTTGATATCTATATATCTGAAACTTATAACATGAATCAGTTGACGGTGGTAGCTTCACTTTTCACGTTCTGAAAGTATCATATACTTGTGCTGTCAAATGAAAGTTATCTACTTAAAAATACTGGCGACAATGTCATTGGTCTAGCGACAAGTGCAACATGCAGCAGTTTACTAAACTCTGAAATTATTAATCCGATTTCATTCAAGTTTCTCACATTAAACTCATACCAAAATTTCTGGCAGAAATTAAACGAAATGTTTAATAAGCACTGATAAAAACAAGCTTAGGTGTAGGAAATAACGTCAAGTGTCAAATATTCAAAATCATTAAGTAGATTGTTTTTAAGCACTGAAATGAATTAGTTAAGTTGCAGCTTTATTGTAACGACATGTAAAGCTTAAACCTGGCTATCATTTTTCATTATAACTACATTATTAATCTGATTCGGATTTTAAGAGGTGTTAGTCACCATTATAATTATGATATGGTCCTCTCTATAAATTTAAATGCAAAGCATCGTCAGTGATTAGAAATATTCTTAGCTAGAAATCATTTACAAAGTTTTCTGTAGTCTGGAGAGATCTGCATCTAAAACAATTTTATTAGCCCCATAAATTTACTAAACATAAGAACATTTCATCTTTTTATATATTCAACATCATACCTCTATAGGTGACGGATGCTGGCAGCCTTCTCTTAAACCTGAACATCTTATTTCAGGTCGGGTATTGTTACTTTCTGTGCCATGAGATATGGACAAGTGAAATATCATTATTCAGTATTTCACAGTCAGAGAATTACGGGATTCTATTTACAGGTGCATTTTGCAAAATAATTTCGATGTTTACTTTTTTTTTTTTTAAATATAAGTAGTAAGGCCATTCTAACGTTTTTTTTTATTGTTTTCACACTACCAGCCAGCTACAAGAGTACATACATATATATGCTATCTCTCTCTCTCTCTCTCTCTCTCTCTCTCTCAGAAATGAAAATTCAACAAATTCTCTGGCATTCCTCAGCAAGGAGGGGAGGACCAACTGTCAAACTGTTTGACAACCATCTGACATTTATTACAGAACTAAAATATGTGGAAAAGATCACAATCAAATAAAAATATAGATGCTTGAATAAAAATAAGTATGCTCTATGAAGCATAGAATTAAACATAAAACTCATCAAAAATATATGATTCATATTCCAGAAACACACTTTTTTATTCCTGCACAAAATAAAATTCATAACTACACCTGTTATAAGAGTGGAAATTTGGCAGTTACCTGAATTACTTGATATCACGAAAACAGTAATGGAACCATATCATGCTGTCTTTCACGCACTCAGATAATGTTCGCAGATTTGGCAAAATTCATGAAGTGATGATTCGGTACAAGGTCTAGTGCCTGATGCTTAATAAATGCATATTTAAAATGTGTATTTTTGTATGTCTTAATATGCCCCTTAGTGCAGTCCTGTTCAGCAATCTTCTCGATCTGTCTGTCTGTCTGTCTGTCTGTCTGTCTCCATAATGTAATTATATCACAAGGGCTCATAAAAAAATAACCAACATTAGGATATCGAACTTTGAGAGGTTTATGAACAATATGCCGAACGAAAAACTTTCCTACCTGACCTCAGATAACGCCAAAGACGTCTTTCACTGGCCCCTGCTAAATTAATTTTCTTATATGGCCCTCCCTCCTTTCATAAACTTATTGTAATAGGATTGAAAGGGGCTCGAAGTTAACTCAGAGAGAACTCATTTGGGAGCTTTCAGAAGATGGTCAGGTTCCGCGGTTTTGAAAGAGATTTCCTAAAGGTTTTATGGTTGGATTCTACCTTTTTCTCCCCCTTTTTTCAAACTCATGGCCACTGCCCTCTGTATTGGAGGTTTCCTTAATTTCCTCTTCAGATGCTGAATTGAGTCATGGTCTCGAATCCTATATTAGTAAAGATAAATGTAAAATACTTAAATGCTCAAGGTCTTGGGGCAGATCTGTTTAGTTTTCACTGTCAGGTCTTCAAGCAAGAACTGATTTTATTTTCTTTGAAATCGTAATTCCATAGTTTTTGCAACCTGTTACTGGATAAGGCTGAAGTGGTGCACATGTGTATGATACTGCTGTCCAAGGCAGAGCAGGGCATCTCATCCATTTCCAGAGGAATGATGAATATGACGGCCACATTATTTTGTCACAAAACCTTTAGCGTATATAATGCATATGAATCTCGTTTTCCATATGTGACTCCTTCTTCAAAAATATGCTTGGTATGTAATGGGGGGAAATTGAGAAACGTATATAATTATGTAGATGAAGTAATAATGAAAGGGAGATGAAATGGTTTGGACATGGAGAGAAAAGTACTAGCTAGTTTTATCTGGGTTCTTGTTAGTACTAGAAGATCTACTTGTATGGAAACTCTGAGACGGGAGGCTCAAGCTTAGGGAGATTAATGGCGATAAAGCAAAAAGACATAAGGCCTGAGTGGCATTACTTAACAGAAGACGTTTAAATCACACAGATCTGATGATGAAATGATGATGAAATAAAGCCTTAGAATTAGACTGATTATAGCCACTCGTCAGTGAGTAGGGAGTTGAATTCCAGCAAAACTATGGCTATCTATTAACAAATCTTCTTCTGAGTTTTTACTCCATGGCCCTCTCGGCAAAGTTAATACTACATCTGATGATTCTGATGATTGGGTAATAATTGCTATAGCCTTTGACACAAGCCTCTCTTTTTCACAGCGATTAGATATCAACAAATGTCTATAGTTTCGAAGTGTTTTTTACCTGAACAGATGTTATTGACGAAAAATAATTGAAATATTTCGTTTTAGTATGAACCAGAACCTTTACCCTCAATTAAGATTGCTGAAAATGTTAGCTTTCTTTCCCCAAAATTAGTAAATTATATTTGCCTCTTTATTGGAAGATATGCTGTTTAGCAATCTTCTACCACCTCCTTGTAATATGTATTTGTTTCCAATCTGTATTCTTATAACCCTTGAGAACAGGTAATGAATGACCTACTTTCTTTCCATCCGGAAAATTGCTAATAACAGTGCTAAACTGCAATGAGTTTTGTAGGAAGGATTCTAAACACTTGAAAATACATAATTGGATAAAGCATCCAGAAGGTTCCCAGCCACAATTAGTTGGATTTTTTACCGTCTTTTAATATTTATCAAATCAAAGGCAAATTTTCAAAAGTAACCCAGGCTGTTAAATATCACAGGCAAAGAAGTGATGAAATGACAAAAGGGGTAGTAAAGCCCAGCCACAAGAGACAGATATGGAGGTCAGGGATACAAAGGAAGGGGCAGAGCGTAGGGATTTACTCCGCAACCTGATAATTTATGATGAAAGCGAAAAGTAGAAGTAGGAGTATTTTCTCAATCAGTATACAAAGGGAGTGCCATTATAATACGTACAACGTAAGCCATACCTGAAGGGACAGACACTGGCACTTCTTCAAGCAATACAACTTGAAGACGTAGCAAATGTATCCACTCAGAAGCGTGCGATCATATAAGCGGAATGCTCCTTTGTGGGTAACATTGTTTTATTTCTTTCTTTTTTCTTCTTCGTCGTCGAGAATAATACAGCGAACTCATCCCGACTGTTGCTGTTGCTGTTGCAGAGACTAATGTTCAACAAAAACCTGGTCCGGGTCAGTGTTGGGTGGTACTTGAAACAGGTGCTCTTGCTTAATTTTCACATCATCAGCGTAGTTCGCCCAAACCGAAGCCCATTCAATAAGCATATTATAATGGCACTCGCTTTCTGTACTCACTGAGAAAAGACCCCTACTTTTATTTTTCGCTTTCATCATAATTTATCAGGTTGCGGAGTAAAGCCCTTCTAAGCCCTACCCCTTCCTTTGTATCTCCCCGGACCTCCACATTGTCTCTTGTGGCTGGGCTTTACAACCCCTTTTGTGATTTCATCACTTTTTTGCCTGTGATTTCAGTCCTTTTTTGAAATGGCAACACCCTAGATCGAGAAAAATGTGGTAACATGGGAATGGGGCTGTTTGAGTTTTAGATATAGTTTTCTTAGACCTATGTGGCTTTTCCGTGATAATGGTCAGCTCAGTTCGTTTACCATGTAATTATACATACATACATATATATATATATATATATATATATATATATATATATATATATATATATATATATATATATATATATATATGTGTGTGTGTGTGAACGTGTGACAACATTCTAACTACTGAGGCTCTTTTTCTTTTTGGGTAGGTCAACGATCACGAAAACCAAAGCCGCGTCGGTAAATTCAATGTGTGTGATAATTTTTAATTAAGACTAGTCCGCCAACGACCCATTGGGTCACTTTTTTATTTACTACATTTTTAACAAAAGGTCCTTACCCATACCTATACCCATACCCATATATGTATCATACCCATACCCATATCTGCACCATACCCATATCTGTACCATACCCATACCCACACCAATACCTATACCAAAATCCATATCCATACCATACCCATTCACATACCCACCCATATCTATACCATACCCATACCTATACCTATACCCATACCCATACAATACCCATACCAATACTGATACCCATACCCATATCCATACCATACCCATACCCATTCCATACCCATATCTGTACCATACCCATACTCATACTCATACCTATACCTATATCTGTACCATACCCATACCCATACCCATATCCACAGCTAAATTAACCCTATTAATAATAGTCGGCTAAAGTCTACAGGCAGCACCAGCCCAGTTTACTGGGGAGGGGAAAGGGGAAGGGAAGGGGGAATGGTAGGAGAGGGGGAGGGGAGGGAAGAGTGAAGGGGAGGGAGGGGAGGGGAGGGTAGGGGATGGGGAGGGAAAGGGATGGGAAGGGGAGGAGGGGATGGGGGGAGGGGGAAGAAGGGGGGAGGGAGGGGCGGAAGAAGGGGAGGGGAGGGGAGGAAGAAGGGGAGGGGAGTGGGATGGAAGAGGGAAGGGTGAGGGGAGGGGAGGGGAGGGAAAGGGTGAGGGGATGCGAGGGGAATGGAAGAGGGAAGGGAAGAAGGAAGGGGGCAGGAGGGCACAGCTAAATTAACACTTGATCGTGTGCTTCAGTGTGCAAACAAACAAACAAACCAATGTTTCAGAATTTTAGTAGTATATAGATAGATAGATAATTGAAAGTAAGTCAGCCAGCTTCTCCTAACATCACTTGCTATTCACTCACATTAAGGAAACGGCGTCTCTTCTAATTTTGAGCACCAAGAAATTTGAATTTTGGTGGCTAACTTGAATAGCCCACTCTAACTTTAAAATTTCATTATTTCTAATAACAAACCCTCCAGAATACGAGCTTTCAGAAAAACTAAGTATCATGGCTGTATCTTTTACCATTACTGTTCCACAGATATGTTAGGACACTCACTCACCCACCCACCCCCTACCAAATGTCTTGAACGCCAAAAATCGATATCTGGACCTCCAGCACGGCTTAACGGATTTCGATGATATTTGGCAAGATTAGAGACCTTAGTGGGAAACCTCTAAAGACAGTTTCATCCCGGTTGGTTGAATATTCCCAGAGTTATAAAAGGCCAAAGTCGGGGTTGTGGTGTACTCCTGGAGGCTGGGCTTTACTAACCGCCAACTACCTTGGCGGATGATCTAGAAGAGGAATTATATCCTAAAACAATATGGGTTCAAAGACCTTCTGAAGTAGAGTTTTTCAAACAATTCTTTAAAGTTTGTTGTCAGGTGATTCTTCTGTAGTTGGTAGAACGTTCAAGATTTTGAGTTTGCACACCGCATGTTAATTTTCACATAATTCAATTAAAATGATTCGTTTTAAGTATACAGTATAATGAATTAACGAGACTCTCACGTCAGATATCGAAAAAAAAATGATGTGTCTAAGTTCTTGAGAGTTAACACACCATTTCTTTATTTTCATGTAACACAAATGAACTATTTAGTTTTATATATGAAAAAATCAATGAGACCTTCACGTCTGATTTCGGACAAAGTAAAAACTGTAAATAGCAAAAGTATCGTGTCTCCGTGAGAAATATTGGAAGTAAGAAAAGAGCTCTGTTTTAGGCTACCACTGGTAAGGTAGATATCATTCATCACCGCCTCAAAGGAAAACCTTCAATACTGAGGAGAAAAGAATCAATCATGTTCGGAAGAAATGGATTTCCTTGAAGGAGAAATAACGAAAATTAAGACCGTAAGATATCACCAAAACCATTTCTAGAAAATACCACTCTCTGATGTCTTCAGAATACTCATCGAATAAGGATGTGTTCTTTACAATATACTGTATAATGAATTCTCTATTATATTTCTGTAATTCGGAGAGCAAAGCTGGATGCTCTTGACAAAGCCCGTATGCTCGAATAATTTCAGAGTATTTGCAGCTGGTTTTATTGAAAACTGAATTAGATTGGACGAGTCATGTACAGTAATTAAACAGTTAAAATGTACTTTTTATTCTGAGTTTACCAGATATGTTTTGTCTTTCTAGTATGATTCTTGTCTTCAAAATGTTGAAAAATTTTAACTGCAAATCTTTCAGATTTAATTCTAATTTAGATTTTAAAAATATATCGATATGAAACATTGTTTTTTAACACGAAGACTGCAGTACATTGAGTGATAACTTAGGTACTCTAAGTTATCACTCAATGTAATGCAGCTTTGGTATTAAAAAACAATGCTCCATATTGAAATATTTTTAAAATCTAAATCAGAATTAAATCTGAAAGATTTGCAGTTAAGCTAGAAAGACAAGGCATATCTGGTAGATTCAGAATTAAAAGTACATTTCAATTACCTAATTTTGCAATTTCCATCCCTCTTCTTATTTGACAGCAAAATTATTACACCTTCAATAGCAGCAATAATGCAAGTATCAAAACGTATTCCGGCTAGTTCCTGTCTTTCGATTAATGTAATTGTGGTAATAAATACCGGCTTGCTACCAGTATTTCAAATTAGGTAATTTACTTTAGACAAACTGACAATATTATTAACAAAAGGAGTGATGCTCTCTATTGTGGACATACATGAAATACTATTTTTTTTTATTATATTCTTTCAAATGGCTCACCGTACGTATTTCTTAAAAATATTATTTGGTATTGTTGAGACTTCGAATTGCTTTTAAGAACATAGTGCACTGCCTTGTCAATATCAGAAATTTATTTGGCAAGATGAATTTATATATCTTAGGACGCTATTAGGTCGAAGGAAATACTAACATATCCTGCAGATACCTAAACCTGCACTATCAGAAACTCAAATACATTCCATGGGGTTAATAAGATAAGGTTGAATTTGATGTCTGGCAACATGAGAGAGAATAAAACCAGTGATTATGTTTTTATTTATGAAGAGAAATCACCAAAGATTCTAATGACTCATATAGAAAATGTTGCCTTTTCAAATAACATTCTAGAAGGGAATCTATTATTATACTTAATATTGTAACGAGAAAACTTTCTTGAATATGCTTTTCTGAGAATACCTTTCAGAGGCTGGTTACATGGAAGGTAAACTATTTCGGGGTGTAATATACAATGAATAAGCTCATTAAAACGAATCTTGCAAGACTTTGATGTTCAGATGTCTGTTAAAATATTTTGTAAAATGTTCTTACTTTCCTTTAGGTTTATCAATCTTAAGAGGAAATCGAAAAAAAAAGGAACATAAATCATAAGTGTAGGAACAATATATTCAATGTTATTTTATTTGAAAGTAAATAAATTTCAAAAAATTTCTAATGAGGTTTCGGTATTAGAGTGCACCCGTTATTAATCCTCGGGTTCTCATAATCTGCTTTCATTACTTAACCATAGAGTTCTCAGCCGGGCAACAGGGGAGCCGCATTCACGATATCTTAATTGCACTCACGTACACTGTCAGGAAAAACAAACATTTCTTTTAGCGTCGGAGATCTTACGGCGCTTACAAGGAGCTTACAGCAGAAACTCTTTATGAGAGAGCCTGTTCTAATTAAAACTTGGTAAACAGTTTCAAAATAGAATTGGGGCTTCCCTTTCAAGTTTTTTTTAGCTTTGCCCGGCGTTTTTCTTCTTTTTAATCACGTACCAAATGTATCTTCATATAAAAATATTAGCATGCGTCTATTTCCTTTTAATTAAGAGAGTAAGGAGAGGGAAATAAGAAAGTTTGATCTCTTCAATTAAAAAAATAAACGCACGCTCAAGTGCACGTACACTCACATGCACACACACACACACACACACACACACACACACACACACACACACACACACACATATATATATATATATATATATATATATATATATATATATATATATATATATATATATATATATATATATATATCAACATCGAGTTCACTGTCTTGAGACTAACTAATACCTAGGAAGATGTTTGCTATATATATATATATATATATATATATATATATATATATATATATATATATATATATATATATATATATATATATATATATACACACATACATTCTCGGTGTTTCATATGAGAAACCAGGGCGTTACCAACTAACCTACACAGGTCCTAAAAGAAGTAGGAACCTAAGTACTCCCGCAGTTGAGGTTTTTCCCGGGTAAAATTCGCTAATATGTTAGGGAAAAACCTCAGGTGTGTGGGTGTGTTTCACGACAGCTTTTAACAGAACTCTCATAGCTCCATTGGAACATAGATCAAACACGGTCTGTTTTTTATGATCTCTTACATGAATAAACAAATAAGGTTGCCCAGTGGTGTAGATCTTTAAATTTATTTTTAGGGGGGTACTGAACACTAGAGTTTGTATTAAAATCGGGTTTAATACTCTTGCTCTCAGTCTTGGACATCTTTATAGCGATATAGTTAATGCTATATTACAGCTCAGCAGGAAAGAAGTTTTCTTCAAATGTTTTCCAGTGGTGTTACTTGGAATAGACTAATCCAACGAGATGTCCCGCACCTCATCACAATAATCAGAGCTTTCAGCACCCTTACAGGTATTCAGTTGAAACACCTTCTAGCACTATTGTTATTTCATTACTAGAAATAGGCAGAAACTCCTTTATTATGCGTAGACAGTGAAAATTAAGAGAATTTCAGAGCATAGCTACCATCTTCAATTTGTTGCCCGAGTTGTTAACTCAGCTCCTAGAAAATTACGGTTTTTATTTTTAATGTTTAAATTCTTCGCCACTTCCACAGTTTTTAAAATCATTGGTTATCGGTAGAAGGGTCAAACTGGTTTCTTCTGTTACGTCTACCGAGGACCTAATATAAGAAGAGGAACTGATCGTTTAAGGATCCTTCCTCCTATTCCTCATCCAAGAGATAACTTGGGTACCACTTCTCAAGGGTCATCTTCCACTCGGCAGACATGTTTCATACCCCTTGCGCAAATCAATGCTCTTTTTTTTATTCATTTACCATTAACCCTTGGAGATCTCTCCCAGCATTCGATTTCTCTGTCAAGGAGGGCGTACTCTTTATTGCACGATCCTACTTTTTCTCCCGTTACTTAGGAGATAATCAATGAAATGGGGTTTAGTTGTGTGTCCTATAACCTTAAATGAAATAATTATATATAATTAGTTTCTGGAAACATGTCTTTTTCTGCTCGGCATAATTTAACTGTAGAGGTTGGGTGTTATCAATATTTTCTACTTGCGAGAGGCAAGTAATTAGAGAGGACAATGCAATGAGAGAGAGAGAGAGAGAGAGAGAGAGAGAGAGAGAGAGAGAGAGAGAGAGAGAGAGAGAGAGAGTAGGGTGTGTGTACATTATCAATACACATATTTCAAAATGTGTTACGATCTGCTATAAAACTTCCTCCCAGTGGGTTCTCATGATGGCAGTACCACGTATCCAATCTCGGATTTACTGCACATAATGATAATAAGCACTGAGCTAATTTTCAGAAACAGATGTGGTTAGTTAACAGCAATCCTGTAACGCACGTTATTTAAAGGTAACAACAAGGGCGATATCGAAAATAGTCTCTGTATCTTCAGTGCAATAAATATTTTATGAGAAACTCGATAGTTTATTTGTAGAAATGAAGGTGTTCGTGGGATACATCCTAACATTTATCAACTTTCCACGACTGATTCAACATGATTGGGATAATAAGATGTTGCAGACTACGGAGAGATACTGATACGTTCGAACACACACACATATATATGTATATATATGCATATATATACATATATATATATATATATATATATATATATATATATATATATATATATATATATATATATATATATATATATATATATATATATATATATATATATATATATATATATAATGTTTAATCAAATCCCACTGCACTTCTTTTGATTTAAGCAATGACTGAGGTGAAAGGAGGAAAAAAGTAGCAGCCTCGTCCTTCTTTCCTCATACATCTAATAACACTGATACTACATCTTGCACTTTCATATTTAGGGCAGAAGATGATTCTTAGTTGTAGCAAGTAGTTCTTCCAAGAGAAGGCAGCTGTAAAAATCAGACTATTTTTCTCTAGCCTTAGACAGTGTCAGTCTCTGCACCATGGCCTTCCACTTCCAAGTTGAGTTCTCTGGCAAGAAGGGGAGAGTCCTAGACAGCTGGATGCCTGGGAGAGGCCTGCTTATTCCTCCTATTTTCTGGCTGAGCAAATTATTGAGTGAGCCAAAAGAGAGGGGTGGGAGTCAAAGGGGGGCGGGGATCCCGGATTGGGAGAGGCCCGCTTACTCTCCTGCATGGCTCTCTGGCTGCGTGAACTGTGGGTGAGCCAAAGGTGGCCGGATGTTTTCCTGGGATAGACCCACTCACTCCTCTTTTTCTCTGGTTGGATAATGGGTCTGAAGAAAGAGGCGAGGGAGGGAGAGCAAAAGCAGTGGCTTGAGAGAGAGGCCAGCTCATTCTTCTGGCTCTCACGAATGAGTGGTTGAGTGGGCCAGAGGAGGAGGGGGAGAGGCAAGGACAATAGAACGCTTGGCCTTTATCAAAAAAGAAGGGGTAAATTGTTGTAGATTCTATGTATATATTTGCTGATATAAAATAATTCCATTCTTAATATAGACATATTCCATAAATGCGAAACATATAAAGTACAGTACGTTTTCCTTATCCTTAGTAGATCGTTGGCCAAGGTAAACACACAGCATCTATGTGAAATTGCTTGTTGGTGGGACATTCAAAACTTTAATAATATTGAGTTACCACTACCATTTCTGCTTCCATTTCGAAAACCTCTACATATTCCTTTCAGCTGAAATCTTATAGGCGTTTAGCACCGAAATAAACGCCACCGTTTCTCAAACGATTTGACAGTTGGGCCTCCCTCTTATGTAAGGAATTCTTGCGCTTGTTGAGTCTTTTATTCTTAGAGAGAGAGAGAGAGAGAGAGAGAGAGAGAGAGAGAGAGAGAGAGATATCTGTTACTCTACATGAAACTAGTAAAATATATCAAAACGAAATTGTACGACTGATTATTTCCTTTTATATTAACAATAAAATATGAAAATTGTAAATAATTATGAAGAACAAAAATATTCGTTATTTGGATATATATTTTAAGTTAACAAATTGCACGACGGACGAACAATTGCCTCAGTACAGAGTTAAACAAGACTTTGCCCTTTAATACAACCCCCTCACACACAGTATATATATATATATATATATATATATATATATATATATATATATATATATAATATATATATAATATATATATATACATACATACATACATATATATATATATATATATATATATATATATATATATATATATATATATATATATATATATATATATATATATATTTTATATTTTTGTTATTACTTTTCCTCGTTATCTAAAAGTTCAGCTACGACTGTTCTTTGATGTTTAGTATTACCTTTTACCAGGGAACAAAGACTCCATTAAATAACACCTTGTATGTAATTATCTCTCCCATATAGTGGTATTGTTTCCTTTACACAAATGTCCTTTGTTGGAGACATCAAAGACAATAATCACATATTCAGAGCGAGATTTATGTATTCACTGAGTGACAGGAAAGAAGAGAATTACGTTTGTTTCTAACGGTATAATATTATTCCATTGTCATGGATATATTTTTCACTTAGATATGTTTGAAATTTAATCTCTCCCTTACTGATAAGGCCCAGTTACATCATATCTCAAAACAGCTTCCTACTCAACAATGGTTTGACAATGGGCAATTGTTAAATGCATAACAATTCAAACGAAAATACAGCCTCGGATGCAAGGAATCCCATTATTATAAAAGGAAAAACCATGCAAGCAGACCGTTTGCTTCTGTTCCTGTTATGAACTAACTGGAGCTTGACTGATTTTAGCAGCCAGAGCAGGTGAAAAGTACTTTTTTCAGAATCCTTGTCATTACCGTTATTATTGTGATAAACACATATCAATTCATTTTCAAATTTAGCGCGCGACGTAATGTATATGAGACATTTACATAAATAGACTTTATTCAACATGAACGTTTGAAATCAGTATGCGTTGTCACATATGTGGTATCCTTTATTCCCTGCAATTTTGTTTTTCCAGTAGAAATCAGTAAATAAAAGTTACAAATAACAGCAAAGATTTGAACTTAAAATATACATGGAATTAATGTCCCATGTAAAAATATAACAGTCTCACAACACTTCCAGTTTCTCAGAGTAAAATCTTGAATTGAAGTCACCTTCCGTATTCATTTTTGGAGAATGTGTGGCCAAATATTGACCAAGGAGGTGTCATTAGTCTAATAAAACAACCCTACTGTTAACTTAGATTTCTACTGTATCAATTAGAACCAACTTTACAGACAATATAGGAAGTTCGTGAACTTATGGAATCTATTATATGGCCAATATGGTTGTCGTAAGTGTTGCATTATATGAAGCTTCTTAGGGAAGTCAACACTACCGTCAAGTTTGTCGGAAACAAATGTCGGAAACTCATTGCATATATATCACAACATGTTGAAAGGTGTTAAACGACCGTAACTGGAGAACGAATCTTTGGCCAGTGATGGATAGCCATATAAAACACTGATTACGACTACCAGTAAGTGGTTAATTCGTCATTATCTTGTTTGTGGTGTGTGTGACAGGATACCAAAGTGTGCTGAAGACATGTTTTACTGTAATGTTATCCACCCTTACATAGTCAGCCATTACCATCGTGAATTGATCTTGGTGGTCGTGCATATATGCTCTGATCTCATCTATTTATCCAATTATTTCGTAAGAGAGTGGCAAATTGGGTAAAATTATAATATTAGCGTGAAGGGCTTTACTCTTCGGGGAATTCACACTAGGGTAAAGCATGTCATAAATAAATCACGTCAACGAATTTAGGTGGAAGCGGAATCCCTGGCAAAGGCTGGATAATTTATGAAACATAGGTTTGAATACAAGTTGTTGATTACTATTCAAATTGTCTGTGATGTGTATGTGTGTTTGTGATAAGTCGCCAAACTTTGTTTATGACATGTCTATTGCAATGCCGACGCGCACTTGGGTTTATAGCGACGAGATATAAATAAGAAAAAATAACTAACTTACGCAGAGCATCTACAATTTAGGAATGACTATCTGGAATGGTATATGGGATAGTGCTTGGTCCCTCGTACATGTTTCTGTGCTTGCAATCCCTATTTTGACCTATGATATCACAGACTTACATAAATAAATGTCTATATGCATGACACTTCCTTCCTCCTCAAAAAAAAGACATGCTATCTTACCTTTCATACACTTTCCAGATCCCTGAATAGCTCGGAAGTCACAGCCAGTGATAACAGTAAACAAAAAATTATTGTCTGTTTATGTTTGCTACAAGAAGAGCAGTCGTAGTTGCAGTGATAGAGACAGATACATTAATTCATAACTGCAGAGCTCAACGATTGCACCATTTAATTAAGTTCAATTAATTTTCACAATTGACAATTTTTTTTCTGCTATTCGTGTCATCCGCCAAATTTAGTAACGGGATGCCAGAAGGTGACCCTATAAGAAACATAATGTAACCTTCGTCACTGCACCATTACCTACCAAAGATTTGAGTTGAAATTCTCTTGTTTGATGTTTGTCTTGAAAGTAATTTAATCTTTTGACTGACTGTTTTCTCGTTACTTGCTTTAAGTTTATTTACTGTTCTTGCTTTCAATAATATACAATCAAATGTAGTGCTCCTACTTTATTCCTTCATTCATTTCCATCTATCTTTTTCTAAGAGCATTTTCTTCTGTGGAGGCATTCCAGCTAAGTTAATTGACCTTTACATGGTTCCATAAAATAATGATGACAAACTTTATAGTGTCGAGATTAATTAATTAAAAAACCTAAATCTTTAATGAACAGTGATAATAAAAATACACTTCCAGGTATAACGTGTTTGTGTGATTGTATACTTGTGTACAACTTGATCCACCAAGTGAAAAGAAAAAGAGAACATCCAATTTCATTTCAACTTCCACATCATATTAAGCAATCATTGTGGTTATTTGATCGCCAAACTTCCTCGCTCTTTCTTGGCGAGGAAATTAAAGAAATCTGGCGTAGGAAGACTTTCATCCTAGGAGTAAAAGTGTTTGTGTTTCGTTGGATTAGCCGGACTTTTTTCTCTTTTGAACAGGAAGGAAGGGAATATGGATAGTAGTCTTTATTTCACTAAGATGTTCTACTTCTTTCTGTCGTACTTTACAATTAATTATTAATTTTGCTGATTCAATTAATAACTGTAGAATCTTCCTCTCTCTCGTTTATATATATATATATATATATATATATATATATATATATATATATATATATATATATATATATATATATATAGTGTGTGTGTGTACACATACATACGCACATATACAGTAAATAAATATATGTATATATATATATATATATATATATATATATATATATATATATATATATATATATATATAATATAATGAATTTTTATTATCACATACCGTGATTTATGTGCAACCCTTAAACTACAAATGTCGTTTAACATCCAATTCACGCTACTTCGGGAATATCACAGAAGGGGAATTATGACTGATAAATAGTTTGGCACCAAAGTGTCTCGGACACTCGACAGTACCCTCCAGCGACTTTCGTCGGAGCTCAAACCATTTGAGCACCTTATATATATATATATATATATATATATATATATATATATATATATATATATATATATATATATATATATATATATATATATACACACATATGCATGTGTGTGTATGTGTATAAAACACATCATCACATTAAAAAAAATAGAGATTGACCGGTTTCGATTATATTTCTAAGTCTTTAACAAAAGACTGATACAGTGTTAGAAATCATAATATAAATACTAAAGTGGCATACGAACAAACATACAAAACTGTTAGAAACTACAATTTCGCACCTGACAGGTGTCACTGGAAAAGGGGGACGCAACCCAGTGCTAGGATCTCATACTATGTTTACAAATTTCCTCAGAAACTGATTGATAAGCATGTTATGGCCATGGCTTTCTTTTATAAAACTAGACTTTGTGATAGTTCTTTTCAGTGCGTTATTAGAATAAGCTATTTTTTTTTTTTGCCCCCCCAGTTGATTGTACGATTGTTTTAACTAACATGTGCAAAAATTCCACTCTTCCCCTGTGCACTTATTACTAATTTTTTTATGCAGTCTTATTCTCTTTTCCCGTTTTTTTTGAGTAATATAAATGTTATCGCAAGACTTACTTGGCATTTTATTTACACACCCATTACTATTGTCGGAAAAGTTCTTCATGAGAACATGTTTCATTATTTTATTTTTCTTAAATGCTATATTAGCTCCAAGATAGTAAGATGGAGAATATCTTTCATATTATTTGCATCGAGGACAAGCAAATTTTTCTTGTTGTAAATTTTTTTTTGTTGCAGTCTTTTTGCCGCTTCTAATGCACTGCTTAATGCATAGTCAGGATATTTAAATTTCTTGTCAGTATTCCTAATCTTATCTATTTCATCTTCAACATATTCAGAGCTATATATACGTAATACTCTTAAAACATAGATATGGACACTGACTTCGTGACTTTGTTGCACTGACCAGAATAAAAATGAACATATGCAGAAATATTTTTAAGTTTTCTGTAAACACTGTACCTAAATACTTGTTTAGTGTGTCCACGTGCTAAGCCCAAAAACGCCTTAATAACATTTTATGTCTTTAAATAATTGGAATATAGATTTCTTCCATCCATAAGCCCATTTAATACTTGTGTATAAATACATTCATATATATACCATATGATGCAGGTTATCTAACTTGATTTAATATTGCGAAAAGAGGAATTAGAGCCAGGAGAGAGAGAGAGAGAAAGAACATCATTCAACTTCGGCCGAGATGTGCGGAGGCGTGAAGCGAGTCTGATGAAATCAGCGAACGTAATTTATTAATTTCACCTCACAAACAGTAATTTGTAAGTTTTCCTTAATTGGATTTATATTAACGCCGCCCAGAAATTGCTTTCAAGATTAATAATGTAATTAGAATACGCAGATCCCATCAAAGTATTTAATAATATTAACATGAAGTGCGTAGGAAACAGTCATTTCAAAGATATTAATACGATAATGTATTATTCAATTTTTTTTCACTGGTTGTAATAAAATCAACCGGAGAAAATGAACTTAGACTTATTACTTATTTGTTTCATGGTCATCCCCACAGGAAAAAACATAATAACGAGTCAGCTGTTATAGCAAATCTCGTTTTAAACCTGGCAAAAATTTTGAATATAGAATACTTTATAATCGGTACAACAAAGACGACTTGCAGACATCTACGTATAAAAATAGGTTAACACAAATATGCACTTCCACACACACCCATATATATATATATATACATATATATATATATATATATATATATATATATATATATATATATGTGTGTGTGTGTGTGTGTGTGTGTGTGTGTGTGTGTGTGTGTGTGTGTGTGTGTATTGCAGGAAGTCCGGATGCTGCTGGAACTGGCCATAACTCCGGTTCTCAACCAGTCTTCTGGGATGAAATTGCTAGCACCATACCCATTTTAAACAATGATTAAGACCACCATAGCCGCCTAGTCACCAGGTACCTTATGTCGAGAAAGGCACAATGACATTTTATCCTTTCTCAGATATGAAATCTTGTCCCTCTCTTCGCAATCGAGAATAACACTGAACACACTAGGATGCCCATACGAACTAGCGTACACACATTCCCAAACACACTCACACATACACGGTGCTGTCTACAAGCTTTCAGCGGACATATTTTGAATGAGGTTGCTAGCTCCAAACTCTTCTCCAGGGATGGTAAATGGCTATGTGCCTGCGACATCTGACATTTCTGTGCGGTTACGCTTCCAGTCACTGATAAAACCCAGAGTTGACAAACTTCCTTGATCACCCAACAAAGGTGTATTTTTAGTAGCGACATATCATTATATTGTTGGTCTTCTTAACAACGGAGTTGATCAACGATGGCTGGAGTAAGCACTTATGAGATTAACTAAAATATACCTTTTGTGTTTCACGCTTTTGGTTACGTGATAGAATAAATAATTCTTGATTTTTTCTTTGAGCTGAACCCGTTGAAACGTTAATTATATATTTTGTAATACTGTTCCATACAACGGTTTCCTGGAGAGCATCTAGCTTCTAAGTCGCTTCGTTGTTAAGTGCTTTTGTAATTGAATTTCCTACTTTTCATGTAAATTAAGTGAATAGAGTTATACTGAGATTAAATATATCCCCAAGACATACGTAGTAGATCACATATACGAAATGGAATTCATAAAACCGAAGGAACTGAGGAAGAGAGTAGTACAGTTCTACCAAGATAGTGCACGAGTAGGAGGGTAGGTTTTATATCTCACCATAATCACACTAAGTTTTAGCAGCTTTTCCTAAAATAATATGCGCTAATGTGTTTGAAAATTACTTTTAGATCTAACTCTATTTTGCTTTAAGAGTCTGAAATGACTACTTATCCCTAAGTGGAAGGATAGAAAATAGAAGAGCAAGTGACCGGAACTTGATAAACTACACAATACCTTTCGTACTGATGTTGTGATTTTTAATAAAAAAAATTCATCAGATCGCTTGCTGAAAAAAACATTAATAAAAATAAGCGTATATACAGAGTTTTTAAAACCCTTCTTGGTAACACACGGCCACTAACATGAAAATGTGAGATTTTTACAAACTCCTCAGCGAATATGTAGCAATGTTAGAGTTCGTCATAATTAGAGCAGATAATCTGGTTTGCGCTGATTATTCTTATAAAAGGTTTCCAACGAAATGAGAGTTAGTATTATTGCTCACTTTAATTGGAGCAATTATCTCACTCTTCTCTTCTCGAGTTTTTTTCCAGGTAAATTCTAATTACCTGAGAAGTCCAGCATACTTGGTACGACTTCTCAATTAAAATCCTACTTTTGATTTTTTTTTATAATAATAACAGATATTCCAAGAAATGGAAATCTGATTTATAGTTTCCCTGAATATAGTTGAGTTATTATTGGGTAGAATTTTACATGCTCAATTTCATATTTTAATTATTCAAGTACTCATAAGAACTAAAAAAAAATACACAGGATATATTTTTCTTTTATTAAAAGTGAAGATATTTCAATTAATTCATCCATTCGAAGTTTGAATTAAAAATTTCTAGTAGCTATTGAGAAAATTTTTTAATATCCAAACACTGTTTCCCCTATCATTGATTATCTCTCTATGGCTAAAAATGAATGAATTTGAATGCCTGGTAGAGTAGCCCTAACGGATAACCTTTTAAAGCTGCTGACAGAACTGTTCTCTGTATGCTAGGGTAGATTCTCCCTTACATCTAACTACTTGCATGAGCACCTCAAAAAAGAATCACCATATATTCAGACGCCTAGATTCACTTGAAGAGCCTCGCCTTCTGTGATGAAAATGAACAAATTTTCACTGAATGCTTAGAACAGAGATAAGATGTTAATTCCTGTAGGCTACATGCCGATTCCTGTTTACGAAAGAGAAATGATCAAAGAGTGGATTCAGGTACTTCAAGAAAAATGGAAAAAATTAGAATGACCATTACTAACAGACGGTGATGATGGGACAAAAAACTCGGTAGATCTATATGTATAAAAGTTAATGTTTGTATATTTGTGTGTCCACCACAGAAACCCGGACCGCTTGACAGACCCAGACAAAATTTTGCACACGGCCTCTATGTCACTCCAGAAAGGTTTTTAATTCAAAATAAAACCTCTACCCCGTGACAGACATACAAACACAGACAAAACAAATGAAATTTTCGTTTCTACGTCACCTTTTTCTTTAGTGTTACTGGGTTAACTCTCATTTTTCTCCAGATGCTCCACTTTTTATTCCATGCACTGTCAGACGTATGGTTAACATACAATAAATCCAAATCCCGTATAACATAAATTTTTTATCAGAATTTATGTGAATTTTGATCATAATTTATGATAATTATAATATAACTGTTAAACATATACCTCACAGCTTGGTTGTATTGCTAAATTAAATATTTTTGGCTTCGTTACAAAAACATATTTCATTGCTATAAAGCAATGAACCCAAACCAGCAAGTCTAAGATTTTCTCACTAAACATATACACATGAAAGGTGTCTTCCTCATTCGCGCATGTGCAGTATCTGCTAGCTCAACATGACGTGCAAGATGTATGATGACAGTATATCCTTTTTATTTATTAGTTCAAATGGGAATCTGCTCATTAATTCGATCATTTCTTCTTCGTCTTTACCTTCGGAATCCGTTATAGCGACTACTTCATAGCGTTATGGTGGCGCATATCGTTATAAATTCAGTTTGTTCAGTGGAGATCCTTTTTATTCTCTTCTGATAGCAGACACACCCGAGTAAATTTTACCTCCCCTCTTCTCTCCCCCCCCTCCCCTCCCCTATCCATTCCTCCTTCCCTCCCTCCCCTCTCCCTTCTCCCTCCCCTCCCCTTCCCTCTTCCTGTAGACTGTCGTTCAGAGTTTTCCTGGGCAGCACTGGGTTGATCAGATAGTAATATATATATGTATGTATGTATATATATATATATATATATATATATATATATATATATATATATATATATATATATATATATATATATATATATATATATATATATATATATATATATATATATATATACAGTATATACATATAAACAAGAAAGAGAAAGTCGTACCCATATAATGAAGGTATTTGAATAACATCAACTCTAGAAAATAAAGTACATGCATAGAGAGAAGAGAGAGAGAGAGAGAGAGAGAGAGAGAGAGAGAGAGAGAGAGAGAGAGAGAGCAAGGGGAAAAAATGAAGGCTTCCTGGACCTACGGCCATAATCGTACCGTACGTCTTGATGATAATAGCACGATATTTCACTTAGCCCCCTAGAAAAGGTGACCATTATGGAGATGTGTCTCTTCATGGAAGACTAACTGGTTTTCTTTTAAATCCAGTAACAAAAAATCAAGAGTTTAATTTGAGACGAAATTCTGAAAATGGAGGAAATTGAATGTTAAAAAAATTGATATTGTTCAAGAGCATTATATATCATCATACTAATAATAAAGGCTAAATGTGTGAGGAAAAAGTACTGGCACGCAGACCATTTGCGTGGAAGGAAAGAGGAAAAAATAAATAAGGAACAAGAACCTCTGAGATGAAGAATATTATGACAGCAAATGGGAGGAGGAAATATAAACACTAGCCTTACGTGGTTACGATCGGTCAACATTGCCGAGAGAGAGAGAGAGAGAGAGAGAGAGAGAGAGAGAGAGAGAGAGAGAGAGAGAGAGAGACCCACAAAAAGAAAATTCATTGTTTAGGGTAAATGAGAAAGATCAGACGTTCTCTTTACGCGTAAAATACCACTTCATTAGAGTCACATTTAGTAATAATTATTTTTGCACGAAATGAGGGTTCTGATGCGTTGATGAAGGAAATTCAGTACTTCAGCAAACAAAGCTAATGCTTAACGTAGCATAATAACCTTTCATTATAATGATTATCGTCTCTAATAGTGAACTATAACTTTGGTAAAATAGTAACTTATTAAGATATTGTTCTTTAAGAAAGTGTGTTACATAAAAAAAGTAGATGGCAGAGCCTTACTCTAGAGGCATCAAAAGTTTAGGTCCCTAATTTCGCACTTCTGAGAGAACGTTTGTATTAACATATGTTGCGCTTTATAATTTTAACAAATGATAGACAGTTAACGATTCGCAATATACCACCAGCCAGCATCACATCTCTTCGTATCAACAGTCCAGTAATTATAGTGGTTACTAATGAAACAACTTTTCGACTTATTAGCAAAAATGGCCCTGCAATCTGACTGGTCAGTTTGGCCATCAGTCTCTCTCTCTCTCTCTCTCTCTCTCTCTCTCTCTCTCTCTCTCTCTCTCTCTCTCTCTCTCTTATTTAAGAGAAAAAGTAGCATGTATTTTCTTTCGCCAATCTTCAAAACTACTGTAAGAAAGGTCCAGGGAGAGAAAACTGTATGTTATTGCTTTCAGTTAAAAAGTGGACGGGCGGATTAAGGATGGCTTGATAGGACTGAGTTATTGAGTCTAGGATCAGAGAGATTTTAAGAGATAGGATGGATTTTACTCTTGCAATAACGGAAAGTCTATAGAGAAGGGAGAAACAGAACAAATGTGTTGGTACACTGCTGTTAAAAAAGTGGTTATTTTAACAGCTTTAATTGCCAAATAAAGCGACAGAAATAGAGATGGCACCTTTGGTAGGCAAGACTATCCTGAATGAAGAGTGTCATAAGTATATACGGTGAAGAGACAACTCATTAGATTAGGGGCTGGTATACAGTTAATGAAAGAGTACGTTGATGGATATAATAGTGATAAAAGAGGCCGGAAGCATGCCTGACCATATTTGGTTAAAAAAAAAAAAAAGTATAGGGACTGTTTTATTTAGAGAAGAAGGGTTGAAAATATTCCTGTCAATGTAACTTGAACAAGTGAGTCTGATTAGAAAGAAGTGGGATTAACACATCTGAAAATCGAGGATAACATATGGGGTACGGTTCAAGATACTGAAGTGACAGTTTCTGAACAATAAGTAAAATGTTAAGTTGATGGAATTTGAGAGCGAGTGAGAGGATAAAGTATATTTAAGATTAAAAGAAATCATCATATAGCAGTACAGAATAATAGTTACGAAGTGGTCAGGGGTAGTGTGAAAGAAAAAACTGATGGCGGGTTGCGAATATTTTTACAAATCTGAGCATTTATTTCAAGAAGGAAAAGATGTTGTTAAAGCGAATTAAATCCTAAGAAAGGTTAATGAAAAATGGATTAAGATAAAGAATGAAGAAAAAGACAATATCTGAGGAGAAATTATTCCTTTGCTGATGAGGACATTGTGAAATATTTTCACTGGGGAGGATCTGAGATAGGTAGATTTGAATGATATGGCAGTGGGAGAATGAGCTACAAGTTTGAGGATGCCTGTTGAGGTGGTTAGTGTAACCTTGGTTAAAAAGGAATGTAATCGAATATAGTTTCACAGCCAAAGGATGTAAAAACCTGATGCACTTACATCAAAAGAAATATGTAAAATGTACACATTTTAAAACTTGTAGTTAAGTCTGGTCCATATGACGACAAACCAATACACTTGTTATTTTCCATTTTGAAATACACCAGATCAGGTATCATGGGAAAAGTAGAATTATAAAAACTGAACTAATTCTCTCTGTCAAAAAGTATCTGCCCAATCCTCCAGGTGTCAGGGGCTTTTTTTTATTTTCATAATTTATTTTATTGCCCGTATTTTAGTATGTACTGTGCTTTCATCCTGGCAAGTATAATGTAAATTTCTCCCACTATGGACAGCCATGCTCAAATGTCAAGCAACATAATTCTTTTTGTACAGTCCAAACCTCAGATGCAACGGAAAATGTTTAGCAGTTGCCAAGTAGTGTTAAACTTTTTTTATTCTAATGTCCTATATGTTGCTAAGTGTGTTAGTTCACAGCTAACACTATTTTCCATATGGGTTAATAGATATTCTTTTATTCCCTGGTATCATTCGTAATTTACGAGAAATGCACTGAATATACTCGTACTTTTTTTTTTGCACTGTTTACCTCAAAGCACAGTGTGACAAGATTGGCAGTACTGCCAAAGCAAAACTGCCATGAGAGTTGGTCATCGTAACTACCTATACAGCATATAACAACAGACCTAAAGGCTGAGCGGTCAAAACAAAATTTTCGAAATAGACATGAATTACAGATAACTTTCTTAGAAATTTGTAGTCTTAAGCTAAGTTCAAACTCGCCAGATGGTGCAGTGCACTAATAATGTATAGGCCTAATAACAAAATCTAAGGCTTCTGAGACACAGCCTAATTTACTAAAGGATTTATTTCTAGAGAATACCAGTTGTTTGAATAATAAAAGATGGTGTTTCTTTAAATTATATCCAAAAGATAGTTATTGATTTAAAGACATTAGTATTAACGTCAAGGCCTATGCAATAGATTTTTTAAAACTAAGAATAATATTCTGATAAAAGTCCTTCTGCTTGGTTTTAGTATATACCTGATTTATAAGGAAACCTGAAGTGCGAGAATATGAAGATAACTTCATATGCTTTCTCGCCGGAAATTGTTAGTATAGAGATGAGAATGTTATGAGTAATGTGTATTTAGCAAACAAAGAAAACTAACACACCTAGGCCTTTGGCATTAACCAAAGTGTGATTGCAAAAGCCACTGCTTGCTATTAAACCATTTTTTTAATAATAATTTTATCTTTCATGAAAAATATTCCTATAACAAATATACAATAAATATTTTCAAGATCATTACAATGTCTTTACATATAGTAGACCTATGCTCTAAACGGTTCTTGTTGCCACCACCCCAATGCTTATGTCACACAGGCCATGTCCACATCTTAGCTTCAGTAATAATTTCGTTTTTATTTCTTTGTCATTTTTTCAGCACTGAGGCATAAAAGTAGTCAAACACGACTGTTTAAAATTTTTTTAATGCATTTAAAGACAATTTCATAATGTTGTGAAAACTTTTTCTGATTTTTTATTATAATTTTAACATTTGAACCTAGGCTTGATAAAGATATTTGCTGTTGAAAGCACTGGCGCTGAGTGAACGAAAGTTTTAGAAATGTTCGGACACTGTTTTATTGAAATTTGGCTACATGTATTGTTTTCTTACAGTTTTGATGCATATGACAGACTTTACTCTTATGAACATATCATGGCCTTATTTTGTAAAACAAATATATTTTCACTTTGAAATAAAAGATAAACATGCAGTATGCAGTCATGTAGCGTCACTTCTGAGCATAACTGTACCAGTCTTTCGATAAATATCATGATATTCGAAGCAAGTCAGAGCCAAACCCTCTATTTCGTTTGACCTTGTGGTATTTTGCATTTGAACTTCACGTGTACGTTTATATACAGTATATATATATATATATATATATATATATATATATATATATATATATATATATATATATATATATATATATATATATATATATATATATATGTATATATGTGTGTGTGTGTGCGCACGCTAATGCATTTTTTAAAGACACAAGCTGCGTAATTCTCGTACAATTTTTGAGTCAAAGAGGAAATTAATGCTGAAGCTCTTTACTTTTCTGGCGCGAGTCTAGCCACGAACACTAGTGAGAGTGTGGTACCGCTAACCCAATCATGCTGCATGGGAGCAGTGTTAATGTCACTCTTGCTAGCGTGAGTGGGTTCTAATTAAATTACCGAGGGAAAAGTCTCTTCATTTATTTTATGCTGAGATTAAAGGGCTGCAATGTAAGGTGTCTCAAAAAAGTGCCAGGAGATCGAGGAATTACTTTAGCTTTTATTATATACTGTATATACAATTTACTTTAGCTTTTAGTATATATATACATAAAAAATTTTGCTCCACAAAGGCGATGTGTTCAAGCATGCATTGTCAACAGGTAATTTCGCCTGGAAATAAATAAAGATAAATACCCTCTTTGTCGATTTGAAATGTTGACGTGTGATGTCCTAAACCAACACAATATTGGATCAGCTAAGGATGGCATAAAAATGTGCTCTCACTGGTGGTGGGGTGGGAAGTTGGTAAAAACGCCGAATTTGATATGGTAAGCTTGCTGTAATTCCAAATATATATATATATATATATATATATATATATATATATATATATATATATATATATATATATATATATATATATATATAGTTGCGTATCTAGGTCCGCTTACCTTATGCATTATAAGGCTGAGTGTGAAGTGTCGACCTGTTACAGGGCAGGTCAAAAATTAATATCCCAGAAAGAGGTTCGTTTTTACTATCTATTCCAAACGAGATTGTCTAATTACATGTGATTTCTTTTTAGATAACAAAGCATTTGACATTTCTAATAAATATTAAAGTCCCACATCGAAATTATTACAGTACAATAAAATGTTAATATTGCTTCGGAAAGAGTTTTCTGGAAAATTTGTACCAAGAGCTAAGTAATAAACTGGAGTAACAAGGTTGAGTAGAACTTTAGATAATTCAGTTTATAAGCTAGTTATAATGAAAAGTTCAGATGGTAAAAAGTCATTAGAGTATTCTTTTCATATACTGGCATGTATGACTAAAAACTAAGATGCAGTGTAAAAATAAATAACTTAAATGCACTTGCAAGGATAAGACAGTATTTTAGTTCTTAACCATCTTCCATTTAGTAAAACAAGTGAACCATTAGTTTCCTGAATAATGAATATGTAAATGGAACCTCTGACGTTAATGAATATATAATGGTACAAAGGTCTAATGTATACACCTCAATGGTAATAATGTATGTTGTAGAAACCTCCATGTGTAGGTTAATAACTCTATATGAAATAACATTTGAAAAATTTACACCCTGAATAAAGCTTACCAACGATTCGAGGCTTAAATATGACATTAATTATTCAGCTGCTTAACAGGTCTTTCCTTTTTCAAATTCAGTGATTAATTTATTTACTTTTATATATACATATGTATACACACATACTGTATATATATATATATATATATATATATATATATATATATATATATATATATATATATATACAGTATATGTACATATATATATATATAATATATATAGGTGTGTGATGTGTTTTCCAGCATAACTCTGAAATGCATCGAGCAATTTCAACCAAACTTGGTATACATATGGCTTACTATCTGGAAAAGAGTGCTGTAGGGTAAGAAACCACTAGCACCAAAGGGCACCAAAGGGGGTGGGGGTGGGAAGGGCTTCCCTGAAATGGGACTGGTTCTCCCCATTAGACTTAGTAACTAAATAAACTTTACGGGTTTATCATACCTCATTTCGGTACACATATGACTTACTATCTGGAAAAGAATGCTGTGGGGTAAGACATCACTGGCACCAAAGGGGGTGGGGGTGAGAAGGGGGTGACATGTAAAAATGACCGAAAACGACAGATATTAGTGTCTAATCCATAGTTTTCGAGGTTGTTGAGATGTATAATGATACTCCCGATGCCTTTTAAGATCAAGTTCAGCCCCGATAGGCAAGGGGTGAGAGAGGGTGAAAAATAAAATGTTAAAAATGACAGATATTAGTGTCTAATCCATAGTTTTCGAGGTCGCTGAGATGAATAGTGACACTCCCGATGCCCTGTAAGTCCGTGTTCAGCCTGGATAGGAATGGGGGGTGACAAGGGGTGAAATATAAAATGTCAAAAATGTTGGGCAATGTAACTGAAGCAACTATCTTAACTCGAGAGAGTGAGAGGGAGAGGAAGTGAGAGAGAGAGAGAGAGAGAGAGCAGAGGGGGTGTTATGGAGGAAGGAGAGATATAGAGTGAGAGTTTATCGGTTGTCATTCAGAGTTTTCCTTGGCAGCGCTGGTATCTATAGTTAGTATATATATATATATATATATATATATATATATATATATATATATATATATATATATATATATATATTAATCTCCTTACAGTTTTCGAGGTTATGTAAGTATTTCAGCCAAGCAATATCGCTTCAATATTGACTGCTTAACTCACTACATACACTTGCACCTACAAGTCCAAGCATCGAAGGGACCTGTAGATGCTCTGCCTTCCAGAGTGGAAATGGCAGAAATATGAGTGGTTTTGGCCAGCCGCCCTACTTCCTGCTCCTGAGAAGCTCCTCTAGAACAACAAATGCAACTGCCAAGTCACATGAAACACCCTGAGATGCCATTGTTGGTATAATAACAGTGAATGTGCTCCGGCTTGCCGAAACTGCAGGGGATCTGGCTGCACTAACACACTACATGTACCAATAGAGTAGAATCGAGATGATGATATTCTTGAGTTTGATATATGAGTCATATATATCTAACTCTGGCTATATTTTTTTACTGATTTGATACTGATGAGGTAATACACCGATAGGGTTGATCAGTTCTTTTTCCTAGTTCATTGGTTTCTTCTGCTGATACCATGACTTCCTGATTGATTGTTCATGCACTGGAACAATAAAGTATAGTATACATCAACAGAATTCACTCAGGAATTATCTGTCTTTTAGGACATGGTAAAGAAATAGTACTCGTGTATTTTTTTATGACAGAGGTTGAACAACACCTACTGGGAAAATTATTGTGGTAAATACAGTTAGATATGGTTTTTTAGTAGAATTTAAAGCATTTATTAACTTTCAGAAAAATATGTAAAAAAAATCATGCTGTTGGGAAAAGAAAGATAATTACCCAATCTTTTCAATATTATACATTCATTACTAATGAAAATTCAGTAATATTGCACGTAAATAAGGTACTCGAAAAATATAAAATTGAGTCTGTGTCAGTAGAGAGTTAAGTATACCTTAGTTTTACCAGACCACTGAGCTGATTAACAGCTCTCCTAGGGCTGGCCCAAAGTATTAGACTTATTTTACGTGGCTAAGAACCAACTAGTTATTTAGCAACGGGACCTAAAGCTTATTGTGGAATCCGAACCACATTATAGCGAGAAATGAATTTCTATCACCAGAAATAAATTCCTCTAACTCTTCATCAGCCGGCCGGGGGAATTGAACTCCGGCCCATCGAGTGACAGTCAGGAGCTCTACCGGCTCAGCCAACGAAGACCTTGTCAGAGAGAGAGAGAGAGAGAGAGAGAGAGAGAGAGAGAGAGAGAGAGAGAGGAACTGAGATTACATAAGCCAAAAAAAATTCGATTGCTGCATTCAGCGTCCTTTGTGCTCTCCGAAAGTAGAATATCACCAGAAGGCATTTGAAAGACTTGACAAAAAGTGCAGCCTCCTCTATGGTTCCAAAGCTCATATACTATATGGAAGTACACAAGAGTAAGGGCTAAAAAATACTTGAAAGGAACTCCTTGCTATGGTTTTTGTTTCGCCTTCTGCGTAGCTCTCAAACTTTCACGGTTAACGTAGCCATTTATTCTTTTTTATTTCATAACTGAGATTCCTGCATCATAATCGTTTATATTCAACATATATTTCTTAACGATTATCACTTAAATCTGATTTAAATAATGGATAAAATTAACAATAAGACATATCATGTCTAGTTTCTAGATTTTTCCCCCTATAGTGAAAATTTCGCTGATTCACTGTACAGGTGAAAGGATCAACCACGGATGCTGACTAAGCGCTAATTAAAAAATTTGTTGGCCACTGAAACATATCACCTTGACCACTGAGTTCCCTCACCTGATGTATTTTGGTATTTTCGCCAATTCCCAGCAACTTTAAAATATTGCAAACTATTCAAAATCATTCAACTCTAACTTCGTAAAAAAAAACACACTGATCCAAAACTTCTCTTTTGGATTACACGAACATGTAGACGCGAAAGTGACTGTGTTGTTATGGAAGTGGGTCAGGGAATGAGTTGTATTATCCCTCCTCTAGTGCTTAATATATTCATTGATAGAGTCAGGAGAGAAGTTTAAGAACATTCAGGAAGAGGAGTTGAGCGTGACGCACTTGGTATTCCGGAAGCAAAGTAGTACGCGTAATGTGTGTAATGTGTTCAATTAATGCATTGTTGGCAGGAAGATCCTAAGTTCTGTTTGCCTGCTTTCGTTAAACGGTCGTCTTCATCATTACACAGTATGGATAAGAGGCTATTAAGTGTAGTTATATCCATTCAGACACACTTAATGTACATAATACTTATTATATAGTAAACACAATTTTATAAAAGCGTTTAGTTATACGGTCGTCTCGGCTGAAATGCTAGAGCAAATTGCATGTTATTAACCCTTTCCTATCATTCTTATGACTTGGTTGATCTTCAATAACCACAATAAACTGGCGTTAAAGCAAACGAAGCGTAACCCTCCAAATGAAAATGCGTTAACAATGCGTTTTTTCTCAAATAGTAAAACTCCCTTTGTTCTGGCATGCAAGTCTGGTAGTCTTGGATACGTGCGTGACCGTCATGTCTGCCTTCGCTTTACTCGATTCGGATTTCAGACATGTCTCGGCGTTTCTTGATCACACGAGAAAGTTAAAATCTCAAAGTACCAGAGTTTAGGTTCGTATGTGTTTCTTGGTGATCATCCTAATGTTTTCGAAGCAAAATCCTTTTCCATCCTGTTTCTAATGGAACATTTTCAAATAAACATACCCTTTGCTTCTCATAACCTGATTGGAATCTGGTTACTTTAATTTACAAAAAAAACTGAAATTCACAAATCAATTTCCATAAAGAAATATTTCTTTCCAAATGTTTTTTAGACAAATCAACTATACATGTCTGTTTGCGTGAGGCCACAGCATACTTTCTTAGAGAAGAAAAACGACAGTTTTTCGACATGGTTAACAAGGGTTTTGCGACTTCCATAATCACCGCTCCTGCAGTCGATAGTTTTATTGTCTTTTTTTTTCACCTGTAGATGATCTGTTTATCGCTCTTAGCCTCTTGTGCTTCATATTTACAGACAATGTTCCCCCTAAAGGCATCATTAAGTACACAAATAAGCTTGTAACAAACATCTGTTAAACTTAGGCAACCCATTCCCAACTCATCATCAAGATAGGATTTAATGACCTCGTCCTTTTCTTTATTTCAAACTTTTTTTTATATTACTATAAAATTTACAGTCTGCCGTAGAGGAAGCTTTGTTTACCTAGAATTCTAGAAACCTACTTTTATAAAAATTGTGAACAGAACTACTCTCAAACTTAGGAAATCATGTGCGCCTTTAACCGAGACAGAGGAGCACTTAAGGGATAGTTAGTGAATCCTTCAAGGAAGGATATATTCCCTCAAATGACAGGAGAGCAGCTCTCTCTCTTGATGTCAACTATTAACACGTATGTCAGGTCATTCTACTCAGAAGGCAGTAAGCGATGCAAATTGAGCAGTGTTACCCTAGGAACTGCCAATGATTTGACCTACATATATAAAGTAGTTTCCGTAAACCTAGTATCATGTATTTTTGTGTAAGGAAAAGTAAAACAATACCCAACTGTCTCTTTATATTTCATTTAGTGAGATGAATATAGAGCAACTACTAAATAAACCATGCTCCTTAAAAATGGAAGGCTTAGATATAGAATCAAACACTCAGTCTGCTTTTTCAGTTTAACTATTATATTGGAATAATCTTAATTGCACTACCTCCGCCAAGAAAGGTTTATGTTGGTTCTGGTTTGTTAATTTGTTTGAATGTGGAGAGCAAGACATTTACCTTTACACGAGACGAAGCTTTTTGTAAAGGTGATAACCAACCTTTTTCCGGATGCTCCCTTAGGGAGCGGACATTTTTGCACCAACATTACTGTAGGTATTGGTTACCAAATTTAATACTTATTTTAAAAAAATCTGACATGAGGTTATTTCTTCTCTCTACATTAAGGATGTTATTTGAATCAGAACAACTGAACTTTTTTGGTTGTTAAAAGTATGTGCAAATAGCTAGGTCCTACATTTTCGTGGAATGCGGTTTCTGGGAGCTTTTACCATTTCTACTTTTTTAAAACATTCATTGATATTTAAGCGTAATGTCAATTAGGATAGTTTAATTGAATTGAATATAGAATTTAGTTCAAAGGCCAAACACTGGGACCTATGAGGTCATTCAGTCCTGAAACGCAAATTGACAATAAAAGGGTTTGCAGGGTGTAACATGAGGAAATCCTCGCAGCTGCACTATGAATCGATTGTTAGGAGAGGGTAGAAAGTAAAATGGAAGAAAAAGAATATGAAAGGAGGTACAGTAAAAGGAACGAAAGGGGTTGCAGCTACGGGCCGAAGGCACGCTGCAAGGAACCTTAAGTAATACCTACAGAGCACCGCATGAGGTTCAATGACGGCACTACTCCCCCACGGGAAGGATAGATTAAGAAATCTCACATGTTATAGGCGATACTAATTCCTTAAAAGCCCACCGCTTAAAAAGATCACAAGACAACAACAAACCTTCATTTACTTTTTTTTCACAACGGGGAAGCAGTTAATAGTGTCTGCTCCGGATACGAGCGACCTTCCGGAGAACATTTTCTGCTCGCTTTAAGCCCATCCTGGGAGTCGTTGGTCTTTCAACGCTTTTTATTACGATATTTACAGCTCTTAAGTTCAACCTATCTGGGATGAGCTAATTCCCAGAAGGCGCGAGGGAAACATGTTTCCTCTTGGCCACGGTCATTTTTCTCGTGACTTTAATCAAGTTTAAAACTCCCTCGATCTCCCCAGGGCTCTAAGATACACGCTGATAAAAAAGGAGTCTCACTGGATCTATGGCTAAAGGTCGTCTTTTTCTTCTTAAACTTTGATCAAGCGCGAAAGGCTCCATAAATAATCTAGGGGGTTAACTAAAATACTGGCAAGAAAAAAATAAGTAAAAAATGTGGCGAAGTTTCTTCGGCGCAATCGAGTCTTCTGTACATCGTATAATCAAGGCCACCAAAACTAGCTCTATCTTTCGGTGATCTCGGTACAATGCTGTATGAGCCGCGGCCCATGAAACTTTAACCACGGCCCGGTGGTGGCCTATCCTATATCGTTGCCAGAAGCACGATTATTGCTAACTTTAACCTTAAATAAAATAAAAACTACTGAAGCTAGAGGGCTGCAATTTGGTGTGTTTGATGATTGCAGTGTGGATGATCAACATACCAATTTGCAGCCCGGTAGCCTCCGTAGTTTTTAAGATCTGAGGGTGGCCAGAAAAAGTGCGGACGGACATACAAAGCCGGGACAATAGTTTTCTTTTACAGAAAACTAAAAACAGAAATTATACAACAAACCTATGAGGAGTTGTAAGGATGAGGGGAAAATATATATAACGTTCATATATATCATAGCTTAGACTGATAATGAGATGAAAAGGAACGATAATCTCTCTCTCTCTCTCTCTCTCTCTCTCTCTCTCTCTCTCTCTCTCTCTGATCTTTTGGAATTTTAAGTGGTAGCGTTATGAATATTTAGGTGCATCGTGATAAGCTGTTATATATCACGTTAATGCTTTACCCACATTATAATAACGAGATTTTTCTTATTACATTTAAATATACAGTATTACCTGGTTACTAAATTATATTGAGTTTTAGAACTAAGATAGGTTACCTGTAACATAAATCTTTCTTGGGTTTATAAATGACTAAAACAGGGGATTCATCCCTTCACTCTAGAGACTATCTTCAATTTAAGGCCTGTTGTCCAAAGAACTAGAATTAAGCCATGAAAGCATATAAAGGGAAATGATCCAACGAAGGTATGCTACAAAAATTCGACAAGACCAGAAGAGGCAACTGGTAGAAAAAAGTAAAAATGCAAAGAAACTTAATAGCTGCTGCTAAATAAACAAATCTCTCTCCCTATCTCTCTCTCTCTTTATATGCACATACACAATATATATATATATGTATGTATGTATATATATATATATATATATATATATATATATATATATATATATATATATATATATATATATATATATATTTATATTTTATCCTTTATAATATATTTTATCTAGTAAAGCAAATATCATTGTGGATCTTCGTTATGTACTTTCAGTGCTACAATGCATTTTCAACACACACACTCATACACATACGCACGCGCACGCACACACTTATATATATATATATATATATATATATATATATATATATATATATACATACACACACAATATATATATTTATTTATATATATATATATATATATATATATATATATATATACATAGAAACATACACACACATTAATATATATATATATATATATATATATATATATATATATATATATATATATATATATATATAGTGTGTGTGTGTGTGTGTGTGTATGTGTGTATGTGAGTGTGTCTGCTGAAAACACATTGTAGCACTGTACGTATACAGCGAGGATCCACAATGATATTTGCGTTAATAGCTAAAATATATTATAAAATCATTGAGTTTTCACCCACCACTGTCAGCTCTTTCAAGCTAAGCTGTGGTATGGCAAAGTAGTTTTCATTGTATCTATGACGCCAACAAGTTAAATTTGTGTTAGGGGTTGTATTTACGTCGCCATTAAAGTACTTATGGTTAAAAGAATACAGAGCCATTGTACTAATGATCAGTGCTAAATTAGGATGTTTGTCACGGAAAAACTGTACACAGATATAGAGGCAAGGTATTACAGATTTATCTGCAAGTATATATGTGCACAGAGAGTATGTACATGTATACATACACAGATAAATACATATGAAGAGATACACAAAAATTCAATTCAATACAATTCCACAGATATCAGTAAGGACATATGAGCATATGCTGCATGTTCCTGAAGCATCTATTCAATTAAGTACATGTACACAAAGACACACGAATAAACTAACCTTTATTATAGGGAATCACTGTAGATTTTCCTATAGCTCTCCTTTTGTAGTTTTCACTACGTTCCATTTCTGCAAAATCCGTTGACTTAGGAGAAGGTAGGAGTCTCTTCGGGGGATAATTCCATGGACGTGGAGACGTGTCTGGTGGGTTACCGTTAACGGATGCCACAGGGACCTGTGATAAAATTGTGTCGGTAATATATAAGCGTCTTCTATTAACGTTATTGTAATTGTGAAACAGTGCTCTCTCTCTCTCTCTCTCTCTCTCTCTCTCTCTCTCTCTCTCTCTATATATATATATATATATATATATATATATATATATATATATATATATATATATATATATATATATATATATATATCTTCTTCTTCGTTTTAACGTGGTTTTTCCCATTTTCTATATGGGGTAAGCACGATGCCTTCTTTACGAAGGACTTTGATTTGGCGTTAGGGTAGGCCGTAGCCTCGATCAGGTTGCCCTGCCTGACATCGCTTAGACCCCGGTAACGATGTGTACGTGTATCGTGCCAATCCCCAGCTCCCTTTCTCCCATGCAGCGAGGAGAACTGGGCGGGTAGGTCGACAGTTCGAGACGTGTGAGGTGTCTGTTATGTTTTTAGAAGATGTTGGAGTGGCTTTGTTTATGTGTGTATTAGTCTGTAACACTCATTTGCTTTTCAGCAAACCTATCTGTTGATTACATACGTAATCCCGGGTGTCTACACGGATAGCAAAGTGTCCGCCTTCACTGTGGATTTGAACCCGTGCCACGGACCTCTACGAAGCCCTAGGCCGCTGCTCTACCGACTGAGCCACCGAGGCTCTATATATATATATATATATATATATATATATATATATATATATATATATATATATATATATATATATATATATATATATATATATATATATATATCTACATATTTATATATATATATTTCAAATTTAGATACATATTTTCATAGCTGAATCATTCTCACCGTCACCATTATAATGTAATGCTCCAGCGGTTGTTATATTTTGACAGCTTTCCTGTCACAGTATTTGTAGATGAAATATCCAAAATATGACGATGTTCTCATTAGCTCTTCCACAGAGGAAGACCTTTTTATTTTCCAGCAAAATGTATGACAGATTTATAATAATTATCATTAGAATATATGATTTCTTTTAAACACGCATTATTGCAGGAATTCTATAATAATAATAATAATAATAATAATAATAATAATAATAATTATTATTATTATTATTATTATTCAGAAGGTGAAACCTATTCATATGGAACAAGCGCAGAGGGACCCCTGATTTGGAATTCAATCTTCCAAAGAAGTAAGAGGAGGTAAAAGGAAATACAGAAAGAAGAGATCTCACTCATTTAAAAAGAAAAAAAACAATAAATTAATAAATAGATAAAACTGTATTAAAATGCAAGGAGAATAGTATTTGGGTAGTAACGCTTTGTATCTTCGCTTGAACTTCTGAAGTTCCAATAGCATTACATCCTCAGGGAGGCTGTTCCACAGTCCAGCGGTGTAAGGAATAAAGGACCTCTGCATATTGGTGCTGCTGTTCGGTAAATCTGGTTGCTCTCGGCAGTTAAAGGGGATCAGGGATCAGTTGTGAACGTGAAAGATCTCTGCTACAATACAAGTTATGAAAAAGTGACAAACAAGAGACCATCCGTCGATAACTGCTACTATTAGGGAACAGAAACCTATCACCACGAACCATTCCATCTAAAAAGAGATAAATCTCTGGCAGAAGCGGACATCCACACCGGAGAACAGTATTCTAGTAAGGAGTACAAATGACCTAAAACAGGTTGCATTGATTTTATCACTGTTATAAATATATGAGGCCTTATGAACAATACCTAACTTCCGTGCGGCATTTGCTGAAACTTTCATTAGATGTTTCTCAAAAGTTAAACGTGAGTCAAAACGTACATCTAGAATAGTTGAAGTTTCAGGCTCATTCGGCAAAGTTCCATCCACCTGAAGGGGAGGACGGGTTGGAAAATCTGTACGAGATCTGCTAATCAAGAGTGTTTTCGTTTTACCGAGTTAAGCCCCATACCCCACTGACTGCACCATTCACTGATCCTCTCCAGGCTGGGGGCAGCTTTATTTCTCATAAGTGGAGACTACTACACTTACAAGTATTGCATCATCGGCATACTGAACAATCTTGTTTTCCAGGCCAACAACCATATCACTTATATGCATTAAAAATAACAGTGGACCAAGAGCACTACCTTGTGGAACTCCAGACACAATAGGTCTTGGCTCACTAAAGATCCTGTCCACAGGAACTCGCTATTGCCTACCTGTAATAAAATCTTGAAGTCATCCTAAAACAAATCCACCTACTCCAAGATTTTAAAGTTTATAGATAACTGCCTTATGATTTACTAAATCGAAAGCAGCACTAAAATTAATGCATTACTCGGCGCTCAAAACCCTTATCAAGGTTCTCTTGCAAATGGCATGTCAAGTCTAAAAGAGCATTGCAAGTACCTAATGTTTCCTATATGCATATTGACTATCAGCTAACAAACCTTTAGATTCCCCATAATCATATAGCGGCTTAAAAATAAGTTTTTCAGCAACTTTGGAGAGCACAGGGAGAACAGAGATTGGCCTGTAGTTACTGCAGTCTGCAAATATGGCACTCTTTGTAACTGGGATTGCATTACTAAGCTTGCGCTCAACTGCAAAAATGCTACGTCGACATAAAAATCTATAGAATCTACTAATCTTGGGAGACAACACACTAGAAGCTGTTTTAAAAAACAAAGGGAAGAAACCATCAGGATCTTCTCCACCTCATCTATCAAGGTTATCCAGAATTTTCTTAACATCCCTGGAGCAAAATGCAAATTTTGTAACAGGTTCAGGATGACAAGTATCAGGGGAAAAGGACATCCTCAGCTGATTGCTTAGCTTCAAAAGCCCGACGAATCAGTTCAGCCTTTTCCCTAGGACCAGCAACCAATCTACCATCATCTGTTAGGTAGATGATAGATGATGCCATTTTTGTCCACCGCAGATGAGACTGAGTAATTCTTTTGAGTTTCCCTTACTCTCGGCTGTATGGTAAATTCTATTCGCACCACAGCAAGACTCAACAAAAATGTGTTATTTTCTTTTGAACGATCTCGTTTCCATGCGTCTGTTTGTTATGGTAGTCTCGTTTACATGTATCATCAAACTATGGCTTGTCATTTGTCCTAAATTTGATGACCTCTCTAGTGACCTATCTTATCAAAATAGCCATCAGCATTTCATTTAACTTTTTCTTGGGATGAGGATTTAATATAGTATATGAATTATTAAGTGCCTGACAAGATTCAGTAATGTGATCCCAATTGGCTCTAGATTTGGGCTAAGTGTTTTTCCAATGGTGGCATTAGGAATATACTGACTGACAGATATGCCCATCTCATTGGTGCAATGATCAGAACCACCTATACAGCCACAGACCTTGGACTCCGCAATAGCTGGAACATCTGTGAATAGGAGATCTAATCTGTTACCAGAAAAGTTCGTGGGTTCTTCAATTAGCCGGACAAAATCGGAGGATACATAGAACTCAAGAGCAGACTGGCCATGTTGATCTGTGGAATTAGAATTTAGCCACTCGTTCTGCTTTGCATTAGTCTCCACAAATAGCGAGTGAAGCTTTTGAATCCTGTGACTGAGCCATACTAATCCTTTCCAAAAGACAGTCGTATATAGAATCATTGATATTTGGATTGCGGTAAACAGCAAATATGTAAACATTGTAGAACTTACTGTAAATTTTCAAAAAAAGAACTTCATGGCAACTACTCTCCAATTTTTTCTGACGATAAGTAGGTCGTCCGGACTTGTATACAGCCATACCCTGCGTATGTGGGATGTTACGGTATTAACCTTTTGACTTGTTACTTCTTGCTAGTCTCAGATATAATCATCAAATCACAGTTACGGGCAAAACTCTGGAGATCAAGAAGCTTGACCTTAAGCCCCGAATATTTGAGTAAAGTACTTTGCAGTTTTCCTTACTATAATAAGTAACAGGCCCAGGGTTCAGCTCAAAGTCTCCCGAAAGAATTAGAATTAACAACATAAAATTAGTATCAAAACTTATAAATAGACTCATAACAACAGTAACATTGTAAAAGTCAACAACAATAAACAACAATACCACCAACAACAGTTTTTACATTATTTAAAAATATTTAATTGAAAGTATAAATAGACGTAACCATACGTCATTGAAAAAAGTGCCATAAGAAACTGGTCGACATGATTGGGCTGGCACACCTTGGAAGACAAAATAAAACCGCCAGGTTTGAAACAACAACAGGTGGAGGACAGTCAAGATGAATTTAGAAATAAAATGCTCAGAAGGAAAAGATTAGGTACAGACGAAGGCACTTTCCTGATAATCCACCAAGAAACTTTTGCTTTCTCATCAGCCTGTCCTACCCACTATCGAAAAACAGGAAAGTGAACGAAAAAGAGGATATATGCCTAACTGTCCCCTCAGGCAAGGGAACTCGAACTCGAGACCATGTAAGGCCACGGCACAATGGCTATATGGCACAGTTCAAAGTTGGAGAACAAGGTTTGTATTTAGAGCAATCTTCTCTTAGAAGAGTTGCCTACCAAGGATAAAGAGTACCTTCTATCCGCTGGTTTGATTTCAGGGTGTCCTTCTCCTAGAAGAGTTGCCTGCCAAGGCTAAAGAGTCTCAACTGCACTAACTCGTGTAGGCAGGGACGTCACACCCTGAAGTGAATGTTGCTAAGAAAAGCCACTACCCAATAATAATAATAATAATAATAATAATAATAATAATAATAA
>NC_089751.1:17669634-17672134 GCF_040412425.1 Macrobrachium rosenbergii
TTCAGACTGCTTTTGTTTAAAATAACAAATTTAACGGGTGAAAACGAAAAATGCCTTTTAGGGCCTATGATAAATAAATAATTAGGAGACCCAACGGATTTCGAATACCTCCGTAAAAATAAAAACGAAATAATGATAGCAGTCATATTTAATACCCCAGAAAATATTTCCATTGCTTTAAACGAAACATGGTACAAAAGATATTGCAAAACCAATACTTTCATAGGCAATCTTATTTTCCCTCCACATGTTTTCAAGGAGTCCAACATGAAAACAGTTCTCCGAACGATAAATCTGTCTCAGTCAGCGGATGGTAGCGGTTCGTCAAGTTGTTTATCTTATTTAGCGAATTACCACAGCCATGTATCAAGGCTCGTAAATAATGACTGACAGTTACTGAGAATTGCCGAGTTCCATCCCATTAAACTTGGGTTGTAAATTAGCGATGTTTCTGAAATCTGCATATACGGCTAAAGGCAAAATAGGGAAGCTACGAATTATTTTAGGAACAATGATTCCAGTTGATGTGCAGCCTTAGACTTCTCTAACAAGTAAACATTTCAAGAACTCAAAATCATGTCCCTACATCTTCCACATTGTTTTTGCCATATTTCAGAGTCTGTTGCATATTGTTTGTACATTCCTTATTTCTTTATTCAAGCATCCTTTCAAATTCACCTCATACATTTAAATAACTGCTTGTGATGCTTAAGGTAAAGGTAGTAATTTCAGCCTTTTCTCTTTATGTTGATGTAAAGCGTCATTTGATATTTTTCCAATTCTACTTATAAGAAACTTGCCTACATCTCTCGGTAAATTTTTAAGAGGGCGAATAAACGTCATACGCAAAGAGTGCGCCTTTCTTTGTTCCTGTTCAAGTCAGTATGGAATTAGAAAGAATTCATTTGATCCATAACACTAGCATTTGTAAACTCCTTCATTTTCAAGAGTCGGTAGAGTTGTCGGCTAGACTCTGCTAGGCCCGAGTTCGAGTCTCCGGCCAGCCAATGAAGAATTAGAGGAATTTGTTTCTGGTGATAGAAATTAATATCTCGCTATAATGTGGTCCGGATTCCACAATAAGCTGTAGGTCCCGTTGTTAGGTAACCAATTGGTTCTTAGCCACGTGAAATAAGTCTAATCCTTCGGGCCAGCCCTAGGAGAGCTGTTAATCAGCTCAGTGGTCTGGTTAAACTAAGGTATACTTAACTTTCGGCACCGCCATTGCGCACCTCTTTTCCTGACGCTAAAGATCTTGCATCTTTAAGGAAACAGGTCCTTCTCGTCCCTCTGGTTTGGCCTTTGTCTGTCCTTCATGATCCTCCTCTTGTCTTGTTTTTACCAGAGCTTCCGAGATAATGATCTCAGGTTGTCCGCTGCACTGAGATGAGAATTAAATCTGGGATTTCATCACGGGAAGTTGGAGAAGTTAATGAAGTTCATTATAAAACTTGACATATTTTACAAAAGGTTGTCTTTTGTAAAAATTACAAATAAAAAACAACACAGGACAGAAAAAAGTAACAGATAATTTTCAAAGGACTTCAAGGACCTGATGATCTGGCGAAAGGAAATATGAAGGTTTCTGAAAACATGAATCATAAAAATTAAACTGAAGTGAATGAAATAAATAAATATGTACTTATAAAGGGAGAAACTTGAAATTAACATGGAAAATCTAATCAAACCTATTCATAAATAAACAATAAAAACAAGAATATCACGACATAAAGAGCGCAATGATTCTGATAAAAATAATACTATCCATATCTATCATCTAAGACTCATATCACCCAGATGGCTTGTCAGTCAGGATTGTTAATTTTAATCAAAGTTAAAAAAAAATCGACGAATGAACAAATGAATAATTTGTATGAAACCGATTATCCAAAGTTGTAGCGCTCACAACTTATCATAAGCAGAGACTTAAGCCTTACTCGGAAGTTATGCAAAAGTATTATCTTTTATTTCCAAAGTACGAAACATGGGTAGGTTACTTTGATTTCTTAGTATGACTGATATAGGCCGATGTATATGGTCAGTCCCCGCTTTTAGTTTTTTCGTGACCTACATCACGATACCCATTCCAAACAAGATAATCACAAGTTTTTCCGTGCCAACGGTATATAAGCGGATATGCGATATACTATATATGTTAAGGTATACAAGCAATCAACCGCGAGCTATTAGAAATGAGATACCTGGAAGTGTCATTAAAAAAAAAAATGATTGTAATGACCTTTTGCCCTGTCCTGTGATAGCAAACCGTCAATGCCTCAAGAAGAGTACACACTATGAGGTGAGGGCACTATACTTCTTGTCAGTGCATCATTTCAAGAAACAATTTTTTCCCAAGAAAGCAGAACCCCACTGGTGGAAGCAAGCAGTCCCTCTGGAAGATAAATGTAATTAGCTGGTGACGTGACTTGCAATGTCTATCCACCACTTTCACAACTGACAGATCAAGATTGTAGCTAGTAGTTTGTAAGATCATCGCACA
>NC_089751.1:17677134-17817134 GCF_040412425.1 Macrobrachium rosenbergii
AGTAGTTTGCTTGCCGGTCCTGTGATGAAAGGGAGATATATATATATATATATATATATATTGATTTGAGCCTCATTAGTGTGCACCTGGAATTCATTAGTGCAGCCTTGTTCTAGGATAATTTCGTTAATAATATCTGAGCGAGTTGCTGGGACTACCTGATGCGTTCCCGTTATTGGTTGAAAACCTGCCTGCGTATGTAAATTTTCCTTAAGCGCATGCAAATGTTTTCGCTACACACAAACACATATACGCTTTACGCATGCACAGACGCACACAAACACATATATAATTTATATATGTGTGTGTATGCATATATTATTTGAAAATTCCCTTCAGTGTTGTTTTGCATGATTTTTCAAAAAAAAAAAAAGCTTGTGTTTTGTGGCTGTAATTGGAATCATTAGGATGGCAGCAAATGGAAAAATATTATCGACAGTCTACCTTGATTTTTTTATGCGTATACACAATTAGTTAATAAAGTTGTCACTGAGATTTTACTCTTCGTCCTATTGTCACATTAATGTTGAAAATGTCCACTATACAATAAATTTCCTTTGTAATACATTTGATTGGTATATATGTACGACCTTTCTTTGAAAAGTTAAAAGAGAATTCCAGAAATACAGGTTTGGTAATAATAATAATAATAATAATAATAATAATAATAATAATAATAATAATAATAATAATAATAATAGCCTTCATCATTATTATCATCATTATCTGATTAATAAGACTGGCTCAGGAGATGGTAATTTCGTCGACAATATAAAATAAAAAACACAGCAGTAATAAAAGAAAAAATGAAGAGAAGAAAATTCCAAGGAGAGAACGAACCCAGTGGAAAAAAAATATTTGACAATGAAGGAATATGACAAAATTAAAAACTAAATACAAAATTCGTGGATTCTGCTTGGTAACAAACCACAAAAAAAAAAAACCATAATGAAAAATACTGAGGGTGTAAACACGGATTAAAAGAATAAAATGTGTGTGGAGACACCCTAACCTATGCAAGTTCTCTTGGCAAATTGATAATTGTGAGTTTAATAAAACAAAACAAAACGTTGTTCCAGCCAAGAAAAGAACTGAACTATATCCAAAGATAAGTGAATGTTCTTCATTTATTGAAAGTTTGTAGTAAGGTAATTTCTTTATTCTTTAGTACCTATGAGCTGTTAATTCATCATAATTGTACTCCGTGAGCATATTGACCCGTCTAGTATGTTAGTATGTAAAATACTACGTCAGTATATGACAATCCTGACTTCTCTCTAAGGATATTGGATATATAACAGCGTAAATTTTGTCAAGGAACTCCGTAATATTTTAAGTGACCAAATTTGTGGAACAACTGTGATTACGTACAATGAAAATATTTTGACATTAGCTTCTCTTCGTAATGACATTTAATGACAGCCACATCAATTGGCTATACAATAGGAAAGGATGGATTTAAAGGTACATTTTACGATTCAGTATAAACACATACAAGACTATCCTTATAATATATTTTGTGTATGCCTGCTTATTCTTTTTTCCGAAGGTACGCTCTTTAAGAATAAAGAGAACAAAGAATAACGGTAAAATATTTCTTTCATTTATTATTATCTGTATAACCAGCAGATGCCTGTTTCTTTATCTAGCAGTAATATCTCTAAGACTAAATGAGCAACGCTGATTGTGGTTTTTAATTAAACTGGCATGGGATTTTGTTCAAAGAGTAGCACACAGAGCGAAGAGAAAACTTTGGTAGTTGAAAAAAAATTAGTAAAAGGACCGGCAGCATAGAAACCATTTTGAGCCTTATACAGTAGTACGTAACCCCAATTAAAATAAATATGTTTAAAAAAGTTTGCCTAGGTAAGGTTGTAGAGGCCACGAAAGGTAAGCAAAAACTCAGAGAAAGAGAAAATTCCTGGTAGGGAACTGGTAGGGTAGAAAAAAAAAGGGGGGTCTGTGTTGGGTGGGTTTGGTATGAGAGAAGGAAGGAACTCTGATGAAATTATTCATTTAGGTTTAAGAGGTCTGATGGAAGACTGGGGAACAGTAGTTTAATTTTGGTCCTGCGTGATTAATGAGACGAAAAATAAATTATTTTAAATAACATTTCGACTGAAAGAAAATAGTAAGGACTGAACTCCTCAGATTTTGGTTATTCCACCAGAGAGGCAGTTGAAACGATAGCTAGACTGTTTCGGTCTAAAGTTGAAGGACGCCGAAAAAGAAGGGAAAATAATTATTTCGAGAGAACTAACCATCGTTAATAAAAAAAAAATCAGAACTGTTTATGCTTTCATTACAGAGGGGGAGTGAGTGTAAAGGAAGTTGAAAGGGATGCTGGCTATAGGATCCTCAAGCGGAGAGAGCTCTTCCCCGGTGAGTCCTTTCAGCATCAGTCTTTTAATTCCGCCTCTGCTGAGTTTCTCACGTTTTCATCATCATGTAATCAAGTATTCTGTAAAGGAGATGATTAAGCTGGTTCAAGTAACTTGCTGCTCTTTGATTTTGTGATAGTCGAGACCAGTGAGTGATGTAATGACAGCAGATTGGACTCGCACAGATTGGAAGGAAGAGGAGTGGAGGAAAAGGAGAAAGTGGCGGCAGACAGAACTAAAGGGCTGACAAGAGAAGGTTGGAGTAAAGTGGGAGCCGTGGTATGTGGAGGCGTTGCCTAAAAACTTGTGGCATTTGTTGGATTCCTGACGGCATTTGTCGGTGGCGGGAATATATCTGTACCACATTTTTTTTCTTATCTTTGGCAACGATTTGGGTTTTAGAGGTGGGGTTGTCAATGATAATGAGCTTGGTTATCCTATGAAATGCAGTTGCTCATTGTCTTTGCACGTGGGAGTATCCTTTCATCTTGCAATCCTACTAAGACTAGTGGTACATCCTTTGAACCACGAAAAAGAAGGGAGAACGAGTTGTTAACGGATTTCCTTGGTTTTGTTTGTTTTTTTACCATATCAAAGCACTGCTGAACGATGTATCTTTGCGACATAATTCTTCAAATGATAATACCCTATACATCTTTGCAGCAATGACAGTAACTGAAAAGCTCAAAAATGAACTCTTCTCTGCAACAATTTCTTCAAATTGAGGTGAACTTTGCAGTGTCAAGGTTCTTTGAAGGTTGTTAACACTTTTTCCGTTTCTCTGTTGGTCTCTTGGTTTAGACATTGCATATCTCAATGTAAGTAATGTAAGGGAGACGTACAATGGAGTCGAGAGGTCGAGTAATCGGTTATCAACATAAGCGTTTTGTAGATTTTTTTTTCTTTCTTTTTTACTGAATCTGGTAACAGAAAACTGGCTGTCCACTTCAAGAGTTCATTGCTTCTTTGTGAGTGAGGGTATCTTCTCACAGATTTGACTTGACCATAGAGTTTTGCTTCCTGGCTGGTTTCTTAGGGGGTTGGTTGGGGCGTCCGATAGTCTCCTTGAGAAGGGGAGAATTAAGAATAACGGTAGTCTAATGGGTACGATTCTCTGTACCCTCCCTATTCATGTGATTTCCAGCAGTATCTGGAGGGTTTCCTTTCTATTGGAAGATGACAGCCTGGTTGTGATGGCTCTCTAGGCACCTACCTAGAGTAGTTTCAAGTTGTATAGCAAGCAGTCCCTTAGCACCTGACATGCCCCTCAGATATTGGTCGACTCTCTAGTGTCTCTGTGAGTGCTAGTACTGTTCTTCATTGCAACAGAACTGACCAAGTCTAAGCAGCAACAGATTTTTAATTTATGATAACAGTTATCAGTGGAAGCGGATCATCTGGTGTTCTTTTTGTAACTTCCGCTTGTTCCTTACATTAGTCTATGACGCTTTCTGATATAGAATAATACCATTTTCTACAGAAAATGTAAAGCAAATTAATAGGTATTCTAGCTTAAGCATCCTGCAGTTTGCACATGCAGCTTTCCATTAAGTGGCATGTGCCCATTTATGTGTTACAGAGCGTAATGACATGCCTGAAATAAATAGAAACCTCAGGGTTCTTGCATGTCTCAGGTCAATCTCCACGAACGTTCAGGTACTGGGCCATATTCATTGCTTTCATTTTATATCGATGTTGACTTCTGTTAATGCCTATATCCAGATTGAAGAGCCATTTACCTCGGAAATAAACACCTAAATAAGACATCAACCCTAACAATCAAATTCAGTCAACATCGAGAGTAAGGAAAGGGAATCACGCCCACGGCCATCCTCACAAAAAAATGATTGAACTATAATTTTCTGGAATGAAAACATTCATTAGCTTTTTTAAAGACAATCAAAACTTCCCCTACAAAGGCATAAATTTATTGTAGTCCACAAAAGATATTTATATATAGTAATACAAATAATGACAGTAATTTGAAGGGCTCATGAACGTAAACTGCTTATGTGTAGGAACAAATCAAATACAAATATTATGTATTACAAATATTATGTATAAGTTTGAAACATGAACATTACTGTACAATATGAAACTCTACGATTTGATTACGAATTTTACAAGGAGACCTGGAAGTGATTCCTGTTCCGATTTTAATAAATTTTAACAGTTTCGCAAACTACAACATCGGTACGTTAAAGTAAATGAATGAATTTGTAAAAATATCCGAAATGACGTCTGTCAGTCTTGTTTCTGTGCCCAGTTTTTACAGTGATTTTGGCCAAGTGCTTCAAGTTTAAATGGTCTAGTTTTCCCCCTCCCCCCAAAAAGGAAAACTAAATTTCGTTTTACTGTCTGACATAATGCATAAACGCACACACCCCTTGATGGACAATGATCGTGAATTATTACTGACGCTTACATCTTTCTTTCCTTTTTCGTATGCATGCCCTCCCTGATCAAATCCCTAATGCGGAAGCTCATGGCATGCGTAATCTCATAGATTTGAAATTTTGTACAATACATTGCTCTTGCGGTTTAGGTCTGGAACGTTCCGAGGGACAGGCAAATGAAATGCACTTAAAATTGTCTAATATATTGTTCGAGGCCTTAATCGAAGAGTGGCCTGAAGGAAAAGAATTAGTATGAATCATTAATGGAAACGACGCGAGATCTCTCAAAGTTTTCCTCCCGATTCTGAAGTATTCATCTAGATAATTAATTTTCTCTTTTTAACGAAAATTAACAGTGAATTTAAGACGTCCGCTTCATTTGGTTGTACTACCCCAAGACTAATATATATGAAAATTACTTTGAATATTTAAAAGATGGATCGGAAAGAGTGTGATTTATATATAAATATATATACAGTATATATATATATATATATATATATATATATATATATATAATATATATATATATATATATATATATATATATATATATATTGCATGAATGAATTTTATCACATCACCGTGATTCATATGCAAGGATTAAGCTACAAATTTCTTTTAATAGCCAATTCTGCTGTGCCTCGGAAATAATATATTTTCATATATGTTACGCTATCAATATCATTTAATTTTCAGTTCATTATACCTTCTGAATAACATACACCCAAGTGGATTCGTCCCCGACAGGAGTTGAACTGATGCCTGGTTTAGACACAATGACAATATATATATATATATATATATATATATATATATATATATATATATATATATATATATATATATATATATATATATATATATATAACCCCATACACATATATACTGTGTATATATATAATGTGTGAGGATTAAGAACTAAACATGGTTTACATATATATTTGAAAAATGCTTCGTCCCAAGCAGGAATTGAACTGATGCCTGATTAAGAAACAATGATAAATATATACATATGTATGTGCATGTTTGTATATATATATATATGTATATATATATATATAATATATATATATATATAAATTTATATATATTATATACATAAAATTTGATACGTGGCCATCATTTAACCCAGCTTAGATAACAGGGTAGGTTGAACTCAAACCCGTACCCGCTCTCCCTCCCTCTTCCCCAATCTTCCTTCCCTCTGTAACTTATGTGGTAACTGCCTAACCGATCTAGACAAAATTTGGCACGTGGCCCTAACCCCCTTTCCCCTTCCCTTTGTAACTTATGTGGTAAATAAACTCTACGGGGTTACCATAAATAATTTCATGTACTCGATACCACAGACATATACTGAAAATGCTTTCTTGTGATTAATAATTCTGTATCAAGGTTTGTGTTTAGGTTTAGTGGGGGTGTGTTTAGGTTTAGTGGGGGGTAAATGGGACAGTCACCACAGTAATACATGGATAAAAGGGACTGTCAGCACAGTAATATCTGGATAAATGGGAAAGTCAGCAGAGTAACTCCTGGATAAAAGGGACAGTCACCACAGTAATAACTGGATATATGGGGCAGCACGACAGTAATACCTGGATAAAAGGGACAGCCAGTACAGTAATACCTGGATAAATGGGACAGTCAGTACAGTCATACATGGATAAAAGTGACAGTCACCACAGTAATAATTGGATATATGGGGTAGTCACGACAGTAATACCTGAATAAAATGGGCAGTGAGTAGAGTAATACCGGGATAACTGGGACAGTCAAAACAGTCATGCATGGATAAAAGTGACAGTTACCACAGTAATAACTGGATACATGGGACAGTCACTACAGTAATACCTTGGTAAAATGGGCAATCAGTACAGTAATACCTGGATAAATGGGACTGTCAGTACATGCATACCTGGATAAAAGTGGCAGTCACTACAGTGATACTTTGATAAATGGAACAGTCACCACAGTAATATCTGGATGAATGGGACAGTCAGCAAAGTAATATTTGGATAAAAGGGACAGTCACTGCAGTAATACCTGGATAAATGGGACAGTCAGCACAGTAATATTTGGATAAAAGGGACAGTCAGTACAAGGAGGTGCAGGAAAATTTTTCTGAGTTCTTCAGAGTTTTCCTGGACAGTGCCGGGTTGGTCATTTAATATATATATATATATATATATATATATATATATATATATATATATATATATATATATATATATACACATATATATATATATATATATATATATATATATATATATATATATATATATAAATTAATGTGTACGCATTGGGAACTAAACACACTACATACAGTATATATTATATTATTTCCCCGTATTTCGAAAATTTTCAGTGATAACTTAGAGTTACGTGATATGAAATTGCAATGAGAGTAAAAACAAAAGCAATCGCCATATATCTCTTGAAGGTTTTGTGGGGAAATTTGCATCGAAATGCAAGGGTATTGTCTGAAACATATTATGGCATTTATCCTCCAAGAAATGTTGGTACACAGCTACTGAACGTTGGTTTAGCGCAGCGTAGGAGTACTATTCGAGGAAAGGGAGATTTCATTTTAAAGACGGTGCTTGTTTGTTTTTCAGAAACATACACCGAAAACACAGACCTTCCAATTCTTGTCTGAGAAGTTTAAAATCATCCCTTACAGATAATCACCTTTCTAACATCAAAAGGAGAGAGAGAGAGAGAGAGAGAGAGAGAGAGAGAGAGAGAGGAAATATTCTGTTGGTAAATTATTAAACTTTGAGAAGCTGTGAATTCCAACTTCGTAGAAAGAATCGTTTTACAAGAAGTTTTGCCCAGTAAATGTCTTACACTTCTGAGCACTGATGGACAGATATCAGTCGAAGAGATAAAGATACAAAATATTCAGTTTGCAAATCTGAAAAATGTCACTCAAACGTGTTCTAAGGAATCATTGCTTTAAGAGAAAATTAAAATACTTATATTTGTCTACAACAGCTGAGGAAGTAGTTTCCCTATTTCCTGCTATCTGAAAGAACGTACCCTCTTATGATATAAGCCATTTTGGAAGTAGCGCAAAAGCGATATAATTGATTTGTTGAGCAATGAAGTGATGCGCTCTTATTTTCTTACCTGAAGTAGAAGTGGGTAATGGGCTGAACTTGACATTTATCTTTAATATCTTTTATATTTTACTGTAAAGTAAGGGCGACTGTCAGAATATATCTTGTTCTTCATCACCTCCCTATTTCATGTTGTATTATTACCACTTAGCTATTGAATTTTCTGATCAATATTTTTGCTGTACGGAATTACAGTCAGACTGCTACTCTGATCTGAAGTGAAGCTATGGAGTACGAATAGGAGGCTAGCAGAACACACATAGGTAAACTAATGCTGGAAGTAATAAAAAAAATTAATGGAATGGAAACCGTGGTTAATCAAAAATATTTTACTTCCAATCATTGCTTGCAATTACTTTGTTATTAGCATTTTGACAAGAAAAGCAAATATAGAATTTTTATCATATAAAAACCTATGTGATGCCGTAATCTGAGAGCGTGGCCTTGGCTTAAAGTATGGGTCCCTATTTGTATCAAAAGACATTTTCAACCTAACTGTAAAGTTGTAATAAGAAAGTCTTCATCAGTTCATTATTATTAATAAGATAGTTTAACCAGACCACTGAATCATCAGTTCATAATAGTCAAGAATTAGAAATAATAAATTTGACGCCAGATTTTAGGTTACATAATTTTTAAAAGTATTCAATGAAAGGGCACTTGTCCTAAGACTACTCTTGGATTCTAGATCAATCCGTGGTGCAGCATGACTACTAAAATGGTATACGAAAAGAACTTATAAAACACAACATTCATGTAGGACACGTTCTTTAGATTTTAGACAATAGTTTTCATACCGGCTTCAGAAAACAATGATGTCGCCATTGTTGTTGATACCTGACAAAATAAAAACGATTTATTTTTATTTCACAAAAAAAAAATCTTCTAATGATAAGTATTTTCCAGGAACTGGTGTCTTTTGTCTATATTTTTTGAGCGTATATATTCCCGTTTTTCTTTTTCTCCCAAGAGGATGGAATCTTTTTAGTCCCTCTCTCGTGGGGAAATTAGTCCCTTTGCAATAATCCGGAGTACTGAAGTCTCTTTTCGTCGTTGTATTCAACATTTTATATATTTTCTTACTAGCAAGGGTCAACAAAAATGAAACGTTAATACCTAGAAAGTAGTCGTCTATTTCGAAAAAGTTCTATCTTTAAAATAAGTATTTTATGTGATACTTAATTTTTTCCCATTACTTTTTTTTTAATTATTTGCTTGAAAACAAATACTTCCTTTCACCATCATGTGCCAATGAATTATAAAGAAAAAAACTAAGCACGAAAGAGGACAACAGTAATAAAAGATAAATCTAGCTTTTTAAAGGAAAACATTGTTTTTCAGACAAGATGAAAACTGGGAGCTAATTAAAAGAGTTTTCCTGGAAATCGTAAGAGACGTCAACGGTGAGTTTATATATATGAAAATTATGCTACGGTATTGTTAATAAAGGTGAAGAAATAAGTTGTTTGAACAAAATTAGAAATGACAAATGCGCCATAAATGTTTGATTAAGCGGAAGACTGGGAGCCCTTTACAACTGAGTTTGACAGAACAAAGTTTCTTATATCTGAGAAACGTAAGAGAGAATAAAAGTTAAATATTACAGATGATCGCCGCATTTTTTATGTTTAATAATTTGACGAAAAATTACTAACTCTTATCATAATTAATATCAACACTTGTTGGCTGAAAACTGGTCAACTTGTTCGGTGACTGGCATTCATTAATAGACTATATCAGCTACAGGAAATTGTAGGACTTAGCATACAGATTCTATGCTAGTGTCGATGGACAGCTGAGGAATTTGTCATCACGTTACATTGCCAATAACTAGTAGGTTTGTCCTTTCCGTGAGGTTGCTAGCTGAATTTTACATTGAAAAGTTATGACCGTGAAGAAAGTGATTAGAATTAAAAAAAAAAAAAAAAAAGAGCGGTATATAAAGATTTAATTTTCACCAAAGATCATAGGCAACTCAAGAAATAATATGACTAATGAGGCATATTTAAGGGGAAATGATGAGAAACAGTTGAGTGCAAAAGGCAGCATGGGCACTCTGGAAGAGAGCATTTGAACAAAGAGTGTAGTGACTTATGCATCATGAATGAGAGAGAGAGAGAGAGAGAGAGAGAGAGAGAGAGAGATCTGACATGGACTAAAAATATGAATAAAGAATAATTAAAATAATTTAGACAGGTGTTGCTTGTCCTTCAATTATAAGGGAGGCTACTATTATTTGTAGTGCAGCTACATATCATTTTTCCACAGAATCATGCAATGGTTGATACAGGTATAGTAATTATCTGTCAGCTTTTAAGTAAATAAATTTTACTTATAGAAATTAATGTGGCTGTTCAGTTTACATGATCTTTGCGAATGTATGCATGTTTTCAAACACGTCCTTTTTATCAACAAACAATAGACAATTTTAGTAAAGAAAATTTACAAAAATAAAAATAACCCTAAAATATTCTAAATATTATTACTGAATTCTCTAACTCTTCATGAAAGTACTTTCCCTGTCGTCCTGGGAGTATTCTTTCCCTTCCCACAGAAGCAAAACATTTCGTTACACGCAGTTAAAGCTGAAACTAATTTATATGATACCAGAATCTGACAATGACTAGCTCCTTGGCAGTGATGATATTAAAGGTAATTCTATGGTGCCTGCACTTACGCCATTATCCTTGATGATGAAAAGCTTTTTTGCCTTACGTTACTCTACCCTTAGCATAAACATATACCTATGACACTATGGAACTATAAATAATTTCTGTGTACCTTTACCACAATCGCAGGGCTTGTCAACAGTTCTTCATGCTCTTCAAGACAGTTAATATAGTTTTCTTATTCTTTTCACCAGCCTTTAGACTTCAGACTTGAATTTTTGCACACATCAAGCACTACATACACCATATTATAACTGGCACCGTGGAATGCAGCACCGAAATTCTTAGAGCTTTGCAGGGTCACCACCTATGATGATATTTCCATGTGAGTCTCTCTGTATAATTCCATTGGTTATAAGAATTTCTTCCAACAGTGACTTCTGACACGTGTGAAGCTTGCAAGTCTCACTGAGATATGCAGGGAGCAGCTGGTTCTGCTTGAAGAACTTACTCTTCATACTTTCTATTCTTGCTAGAGAAGAAGAGCCCCGAAAACAGCTGATGCTCAGTTTTCAAGACCTCTTTTTTTGAATGGCTATCAATGTGACCAAGTTTGAAGGAGAACCTGTTTTCCTTGATTGGGTGGTAAAACAGACATTAACCTTCATTCCTTAGTCCCACTGAGAATGACTAGAATTGCTCTTCCTTCTTCAAGTGTGTACCAGTCATTTTAGTGCGTTTTAATCTTTCTGCCTAATGCCAGGTGAAGTACAGTAAATCCTCCTTCATCACTTTGCACAGGCTACATGCTTAACTGAAGTGCTAACCTTGACTCTGTTACATTTAATATAGTCTGAAAATACTCTGCACTACTATATGAGGTCATTCCTCCTTCAACAAAGAAACCAGTTCCCTCCTGTCTTACAATTGTATCCTAGTGATACTCGTGTAGTACGAAGTACCTTGAAAATTTCAGCACCTGGCTTTCCAATACTCAGTCAGGTGCCATTAAATTTGTTTTTCCAAGGCGTACAGTGACTGGCAAGCATCGATGACTAGAATCTAACTTTTATTTCCAAAAAGCCTTGTTGGTAGCACCTTTTGTTGCCCACAATTGGGCCAATCCAGTCACTTGCTGGAAGACCATGCATGGCTGGAAGTGTCACTCACTGAGTATGTGCACAGGGAGTATGCATTGCAAGGGCACCCTAATATGCAACACAAAAAGAAAAATCAGCCATCTGGGATGAGTATAACATCACCTACGGGCCCGTAAGCAATGCATACGTCCTGCACACATCCTCAGTGAGTGAGACCTCTTCCTGTCAAGCGTGGTCTTTCACCAAGTGTGTGTGTGTGTGGACTGGCTTAACTGTGGGCATTGAAGGGTGCTGCCAACGAGGTATCGGGATTTTCATAATACACTGGCCTGATACTGATAAATTCATTCCTCGTGAAGCTTATGAACTTTCTTGAAATTCATATCTATATTCTAAATGGCTTACACTCCTCGTCTGCCTTCTTAGGGATTCGGTGCTGGACGATGAATGGTCTAATGGCAAGGGAGAATTTCAGGCCATAGCTGCAGTAGGTTTTGCTAATGTTATCCAGTTATGAAATCACGAATGCTTGATTTCTCAAAATTGATAGACTTACCAATTCGTCTTCCAACAACTTTTTTTTCTATCATAGCTAACAAATGTAGAATTCTCTCATATGAAATATTATCCCCCAACCCCCTTCTTGTGGCTTGTCGATGAGTTGCTTCTTTCTTGTCTTAGCAAATGGAGATATGAAGTGTCTGAGGTTTTATGTTCCTGTATTGTAGTTTGTAAAGCAGCTGTACTGCAAATAATATATATATATATATATATATATATATATATATATATATATATATATATATATATATATATATATATATATATATATATATATATACACATATCAGACTTTGAAGAAGCATACAAAATGAAGCCTTAGTGGTGGAACTGCCGGTTTAGAGCATCCTTCGTGGAATATACTGATTACAAGGATATTTGCTTGCTTGTGGCAGGTTGACCAAACAACATTTTCAAAGGCAATAAGCCCACAGTTGGGGATGTTATAAAAATAATCCTTCACTCGTGTCAAACGGCACGAACATCAGGTAATAGAACACCCAGCTATTCAAGTCTCTCTCTAATGAGTGATCAGACAAGCAAGTCTAAAAATGGATAGTAATGAGCAATGTAGGTGGTCAGCTCAGAGAAAACAGTCGGGAATCTATACTTGTTCGAATTCATCTCTTTTGCCTTTTGGTCATTTCTCAAGCACTCAGCCTGGCAAGGATTTGTCCACTATTAAGTTTCTGAGAAAAATCATCGGAGTTTTAAGTTTCATTCCCTATCGCATGTCTTATGTCATCTTCCTCAGCTTTTCCTAACACAGATAATATTCTTTTGTTTAGAGGTCTGGCTTCATGGTCTTTTGCCAATGCTATTGTCATCTGTATACCAACTGCGGAGGCTTCACTTCTCCAAGCTCTACCTCACTTTTTGTTGTTAAATAGAAGTTGATTGACATTGCATATATTGAGTGAAACAGTTAACCACTGCCATGCTCTAGTTACCTAAGCCCTCCATTTTTTAGAAGATTTTGTATATGGAAATTTACAATTTCCCTGCTTATCCAGTTGAGTAAGTGTCCAAGAGTGTCCATAACAATTTGTTTGTCTTCAGTGACAAGTGCTCGTCATTTTACTACTGAAGAGCACATTCTTAGGTAGGATACAATTAAGGTTCATACCTTTTGCCCTTCACCTATTCCAAGCCATCTAGAAGAATTAGTCTTAAGCAATCAGTGCACCATTCAGATGATTAACAAACAACTCTCCTATGCTTACTTTTCCCATGCTGGCACATCCTGTTATTTCAGGTATGGCTACCCAACTGATTTTGGTTTGGTTAAACGGCATTTGGCACAACAAGCTGTCACCAATTTGCCATGAATATCATTCCCACAAATGACGGTATCCTTCCATAGTTTAGTCCACAAGCGCTTTTAAAAGTCGAATGATAAGAGCTAGTGTTAGGTGTTCATACCTTGAACGTGGCTGAAAGTGACTGCCATGCACAATGTTTTCAATCAGAATCCCATGCTCGCAAGACAAAGGGTAACCATTTTGGATTTCTTAATGCCAACTTGGCAGAATCACATCTGCCACAAGCCTTCTTATCAATTAACATATCTGGGGTAATATCACCTGAGCCTAAATCCAAGAGGCATACAAGAAAAAAATAACTTCCTAACTGGAAATGAGAATATCAACGCACAGTTGTCAGTTTACTCGAGTTGATGTGGAGATATCGTCTCTGTAATGTGCAAAAAAGTAACTCGACAGACTATTTTTAGTGATGCACCTCAAGAAGAATGACGACGGTCATAAGTCAGGCTTCTTCTTAAAGGTTTTAATTGTCTTTCCTTGGATGCTGAGGTCCTAAACTTATGGTGTTATCACGGGAGTTGGCATAACTATCGCTGATAGTAGACGTAGTTCTTTTATGATATGTTAAATGACAGTGTTAATAATACTGAAATCATTTCCTGATACGACATTAGGGATTAAAGACAGTATGAGAGAGAGAGAGAGAGAGAGAGAGAGAGAGAGAGAGAGAGAGAGAGAGAGAGAGAGAGAGATAAAATAGTAACAGAGGAAACCGGATGAGATTACTAATTCCTCTGTCACTGCCATGGGAAAAGCTGCAATTTATTTTCAACTCGGGATAAAAAAAAAAAGCACTAGAATTTTGATACTGGAATACCTTCCCATCCTGCATTTGCACGCTCTTGCACGAATGCGTATGTGCAACCACGTTTAGATTTCAGAGATGGGTTGAGGTAGCAACCAGAAAATTCCAAATAACGAAAAAATATTTTTTGAAGGTCGAACGGTATTTGGCTTTCGATATATTCCCACGATTTTAAAACATTTTTTGCTTCTGCATATCAAGTGGTTTTTAGTCCAATACTACGGCAACAAAGTGGGTAAGTTAGAAAAAATTAAAATAAGAGAAACACTTGGGACGATAACCCGACTGATAATCTGAAACTAAACGAAAAAAAATGGATAAAGAACTGATTTTATGCAATGGCAATAACTTGAGTTTGCTTTCATTTCTGTAACCATCTTGGAAGACCCTAAGAGGTTCCACCATCTTGGTCTCATCCTTAGTTCATTTGTCTTGTGCTGCTTCGACATCTCTAGTATTAATTGACGCATTTAATAGCCTCAATGTGTGCGTGTGACGTCTCTAATTTGCTTACCAGGGACTTCTTATCTTAAACACATCTTGCAGTGAATTTTATTCCAGGTAGACTTGTATTATCTCAGTCTTTTAGTGAGTTAATAAAGATGCACTTTAGGACTTAAAAGCCAAGCAGCACGAAGCCCATCGACCTATCAGGATTTTACTTTGGCGTTTACAAATAAACCAGTGAGAACTTTAATTTCGAATGGTGCGAGATATCAAGAAGTTTTTGCATTTTACATTCATTTGTAAATTCTCAAGTAATTATTACCATTAAAAGTGCTATATTAAAGATATTCATATAATGTAGTGTGGGAATTGCATGGCTTGAGGATAGAAAAATCAATGGTTTTAGATATTTATTCCCAATGTTCAAAGATAAACGAAAATTACGCAAAAATGGTGTCAAAATATTATATAAACTCTGTTAATAATTCCATAATTAAGTTGATGATTATGCTAACATTTAACTGGGAAAAGTTAATGCATGAAATTGAATATATTTTACCAATTATGGTAGCATCAAATCACTTTTGCGTAAATCTAAATATATTTTACTGAGTATGGATAAAACCCAATGGCCTTGTTTCCCTAATTCTTGAAAACCATAAAGATTAATCACATCCTTTAATGCCTATGTTTTTTTTTTTTTTTTTTCAAGTCTTCACTTTCTTCTCCCACTTAAATTGAACATTTTCCCCAAAGAATAATTGGACGAGGAAACTGAAAAGGCGAAATATTTTCCCTTTGTAGAATCTTGCGTGACTTTTCTTTGGAAGGTTCAAGGGGAATCGGAAACGTCATCTAATAAATCTCCTCCCCGTGAGTAGCTGTCAAGGGATTCTTCCCATCTGGAGGCTCAAGGATGGAGGAGAATTCTCTCTCTCTCTCTCTCTCTCTCTCTCTCTCTCTCTCTCTCTCTCTCTCTCTCTCTCATTTGTTTAAATATGTGATCCAACCTCTCTGATTTGTAAAATTTTTATTATCTCTCTCTCTCTCTCTTGGTTTCTGAAAATATGATCCACCCTTTCTGATTGGTTAAATTTGTACCATTCTCTCTCTCTCTCTCTCTCTCTCCCAGTTATCTGAAAATGTGAGTCAACCTTTCTTTTAGGTTTAATTTATACCATTCTCTCTCTCTCTCTCTCTCTCTCTCTCTCTCTCTCTCTCGGTTATCTAAAAATTTGATCCAGCCTTTCTCATTTGTAAAATGTGTATAATCTCCCTCTTTTCTCTCTCTCGCAGTTACATGAAAATGTGGTCTAACCAGTATAATTTGTAATTTTTTAAAAATTCTCTCTCTCTCTCAGTTACCTGGAAATGTGATGCAACGAATATAATTTATAAATTTTTTTAATTCTCTCTCTCTCTCCCAGTTATCTGAAAATGTGAGTCAACCTTTCTGATAGGTTTAATTTATACCATTCTCTCTCTCTCTCGGTTATCTAAAAATGTGATCCAACCTCTCTCATTTTTAAAATTTGTATCATCTCTCTCTCTCTCAATTACCTGAAAATGTGGTCTAACCAGTAAAATTTGTAGTTTTTTAAAAATTCTCTCTCTCTCTCTCAGTTACCTGGAAACGTGATCCAACGAATATAATTTATACATTTTTTTAATTCTCTCTCTCTCTCTCTGCCCCCCCCACAAGTTATCTGAAAATGTGATCCAACCTTTCTGATTTGTTAAATTTGTACCATTCTCTCTCTCTCTCTCTCTCTCTGTTATCTAACAATGTGATCCCACCTCTCTTTGTAAAATCTCTCTCTCTCTCTCTCTCTCTCTCTCTCTCTCTCTCTCTCTCTCTCTCTCTCTGCTATCTGAAAGTGTAATCTAACCTCTCTTTTTTGATAAATTATTATCAGTCCCTCTCTCCTCTTTGCTTTGTCGAAGAAAAGTTATGTACGGTTAGTCAGTCCTTAAGGTCTAATAATGAGGTCCCAGATTCGAAAGTTAAACAAGGAAAAAAAGTCAGTTATCAACGTTCGGTTATCACGTAAGGTCGAACAAGAGGAGGTCGAGGGAGAGAAGAAAGTTAACAATAGAAAAAAGTCAGTTATCAGCGTTCGGTTATGCACGTAATAAAACAAGAGGAGAGCTCAGACGAGGTGATTTCCATGACAATATATACAGTGAGAAACATATATTATATATATATAATATCTATATATAATAATATATATATATATATATATATATATATATATATATATATATATATATATATATATATATATATATATATATATATATATATATATATATACAGTATATATATATATATGAAATAAAAAAGAGAATGACCTGTCTGCTGTAAATTTAGGTCACGGGAAAAATGTTTTATATCCCTAAGTCTGCTTAACATTTCTATTGATGGATTGCTGAGCGAATCGGACAGCGAGGAAAAAGATATTTATGTGGAATTTTATGGGAAAAGAAACTGGACCGTGAATGAAGCAAAGAGTGTCTGATCTTCGAAGCTGATTCCAATTTGTCTAGAGATAAAAATGAGAGCAGAAGATTGAATTGATTTAGTTCGAAAAATGTTTGTGCAATGAGAAAGCTAAAACTGAATGGTAACGACTACGAGGGCAAAGGAAGTCGGGAATAGAGAACACTGAATAATGACAATAATAATCAAAATGAAAGTTTATGATTCAAATAGAAGTGAGTGTAACTGATATTGGTTGAATGGGACGAGACGTAAATCTCATAATTTAGGCGAGGCAAGGACAGTAGATACTGAATGTGAATTATAGAAATAGGTTAAATCTATTGAAACTGATTATTTAAAACTTAATATAAGCAGACATAGGTTAAATCTATTGAAACTGATTATTTAAAACTTAATATAAGCAGACATACAAGTTTGAACAATAAAGAGATACAACAAAAAAGGTAGTTAGAAGGGTAGCAATCAGCAAGTCTCTAAAATTGTCGATATCGAACCATCGTGGACAATGGAACCATCCAAGGGGTCAATAAATGTCTAGGGGTTAAAGGAGGTCGATAAACAATGGGATTTATCATAAACTTTTGTGGTCATAAATGATTACAAGGTAATTGAATTAACGCTTACTGAAGCATGGATTGTATGCTGAGCTCGAGTCTAGGTTATATTTCAGTAAATGCAATAATATATTTAATCTATGTCCTGTAAGATCAAGTAGTTATGGTTTTTTCCTCATTACCACTTACTGAGGGAAACGACTGTCGCTATTAGTATAAGAGAATCCTTGGTGAATGGGGCTATCCATGATTCTACGAAGGGGCGCCCTTATGATAATTCTGTTGGTTGGTTCTATTATAGGGAGAAAGGGAAGAGTATGTGGGGTGCCAATCTTTGCCATGAGAAACAGAACTGGTTCAATTCCTTGGTACTGTGCCGTGGGTGATATATATTAAGGAAGTAGCACTACAGTATGACTTGGATTCTCTCCTTATCTTCGTAGAAACCTGTTGCCAATTCAAGTTAAAAAAAAAAATATATCTTAGTTTAACCAGACCAGTGAGCTGATTAACAGCTCTCCTAGGGCTGGCCCGAAGGATTAGATTTATTTTACGTGGCTAAGAACCACCTGGTTACCTAGCAACGGGACCTACAGCTTATTGTGGAATCCGAACCACATTATGACGAGAAATGAATTTCTATCACCAGAAATAAATTCCTCTAATTCTTCACTGGCCGGTCGGAGAGTCGAACGCTGGGCCAACAGCGTGCTACCCGAGAGCTCTACCCACCCCTCCAAGGAAGAACTTAACAATTCATAACAATTCAAGTAATATATCACAGTTTTAGTCAGAGAAGTCAAGTCCCACCACCAGCTGGAGGCTTCCAAATTTGACCCAGTCAGGGGCATAGGTGAAATCATACTAGGCGGGTTTAAATATGGGCCAAAATGTAATCCATTCTTTATCTCTGCTGTGGAGAAGGGAAAGTGAGCTTCGGCAATTTCACCGCTAAAGTCACATTTTGAGTGAGTGTGGCGCTGTCGCTCGTGCAGCTTGAAGTGTTAAGGTCAAGTACCTGTCTAAGCTTGTCTTTCAGCTGGTAAAGGATAAGCGCTAGCATGAATCAAAAGTTGTTCAGGATCTAGGAAGACAGAATCTATGACTTCTTTGCCTAAAGTGTTGCTCTTGGCACCTGTGCTGTTCCTTAAAGTTTTACTGGTACTCGCTGTTCACTGAAGGTAGCATCTGGTTACAATCTGAAGTAGCCATTCCAAAGTCCTTATCCTAGGACCAACAGATCCACTTCTAGCTTCGAAGTGTCATACCACATTTTCCTTAGGTGTGCTGGTACCACTCAACATGGTGCTGGCGCTATTGGAGGGTTACTTTTGCGAAAGACTGCTCTTAGAATTCTTTATGAATTAAGGGAGTGCCCTTCCTTTAGGATCTTCTTTGGCTTAGAACACTCTTACGAGAAGTAGAGTGGTTTATTATTACTCAAAGCAATCAAGTGTGATTTTAGTATAATAGCGGCCAGAATAGCCAGATTTCAAGACTTTTGTTAAACGACCAAACACAGGCAGTATAATCAATACATCATTTAATATCAATACTGTGAGTGAACCACAAAAGCTATTCAACACAAAGAGATAACTACTCATGGAAGGGAGCGAAAAGGAATTAAATATTCGCATGGAATAAGAGCTCGAATATCATTACTTCGAAGGAAATATTGAATAAACTGAGAACTAGAGGATTATGATTTCAAAGAAAAGTATTTGCTTAAAACCTGAACTCAGATGTTTATGATTCAGTTGAAATTGCAATAAGAAATACTGGATAATATGTTCGTTCGTTTGTGCAGAGAAAGGGTGAGAGAGAGAGAAAGTGCGCAGAAATATCAAATTCAACTGGAAAGTTCGGTGGTGTTACGGGCAATGGTTTACAGGAAGACAAATGATAAGGCGGATAAAAGATGAGGATACCATGGTCAAAGGGAGCTGTTTGCTACAGAGGACAACAATGAGATTTCGCCAGGCACAATAGAACAAGAAGGGAATTCCTCTAATTCTCTACAATGAACTCAGGGGTGATTCAGCACCTGTTTCAAAATCATGGTTGCCATGAGTCTAGATTATTTAACTCTTCCCATGCAGGAATCATGTTACCAGACAAAAGGGACGACTGCCTGCAACATATGGCTGAACATCCTAAAATCTTAGGAACAACGCCAAGAAAGGAATGAGAGGAAATGCTATGCACAGAGGAGCAGTAATAAAGACTTTATTATATAAAAGACAGGAACATTACTGAAGTGAGGACGATCTTAGTCGATCAGGGGTGACGAGAAATTGTAATATCTCTTGTATTTAGGATCGATGTTTTCACGAACGAAACGTATAATTTTACGAGAGAATTTATTTATGCTATTAAATATCAATACCGCTGAAAGGAAGCAACAATTTTGGTGGTGGGTCCGGAGACGGGGAAGGCGTGTCTGTTGAAATAAGTATATCATACAAAGAAAAACAAATGGCTTAGCAAAATGAGCACAGCTCAAATAAATAAGAAAAAAATTAATAATTAAAAGTTAAGTAGTTTCGATCACTATTTCATGTTGAAAGAACCTGCAACATGAAAATTTAAATGTGCAGAGAGAGAGAGAGAGAGAGAGAGAGAGAGAGAGAGAGAGAGAGAGAGAGAGAGAGAGAGATAGCAGTCGTCAGTTCCAGCCAGAAGAGGTAAAACTCGGTCAATGACCGGAAGACTGAGAGGGAGAGAGGAATGAATTATATAAATATGACAACTGGAGTGGCTTCTGAAATCTGATGATTTTACAAACAATGATTTACAGAAATTTTTGCCCTCTAAAATAAACAATGAGTAACTACCAAAATCTTCAGTTGTATCGCAGAAAGGGTTGGGCATCTGATAGGGTCACCATGGAGGGTTTAAGTAACAAATACTGTAGTTGTGTTTACATCAGTCCAATACAAAAATGAAGTATATTCATACTTTTTTAAAAGTGGATTATTCTTTTAAAGTAGGATTATACTTAAAAATGAAGTAAAAAAAATTATAATTCTACTCTTTTAAGACTGGCAAGATCTCAGCAATACTATTTCCCACACTTAGTAGACGAACAGCCAATAACAGGAAACCTTGCAAAAGAATTCCGATGCAAAAGTACTCTGTTCAGGCACTGGAAGAGGATCAACAAAAACCCTCTAGATATAGTCATGTGTTATCCATCCTCAACATGGAACCCAAAGACGCCTTCATTTCGGTCAATGGGATCACTTTCCAACAGCATCAGATGATTTCTCGATTACAGGGCCAAGGAAACGACGAAATCGGAGCCGAATTTCTCCCACATAGTGGAGGAAAACTTCAGAACTCGGCCGTGTAGGGAGAACATCCAACAAAATTCTCGCCTGAGGATGGGAAGAAAAACCCAACGAAATCTTACCCAGGAACAGAGACGAAAACAACAAAATCTCGCCCAAGTATGGGAAGAAAAATCAACAAACTTTCGCCCGGTGATACGGAAAAAATCAACATCTTTTTCCTACGAGTCGAGATAACTTCTAATCTATCCTCGTTCGGAAGGGGAAGGGGGGTGGGGAATAACGTTTCTTGCCCTGAAATAAAGCAGTTCACGGCGACGTTCTGTAAAGGATACGTGTGCAACACTGTACACATTCTACACCCACGGCAGCTACAGTATGTACAATCACTACTTAATTTACTGAACATAAGCATATTACCACTGTATTATGGTTACAATAGACAGAGAAAATATATGTAAAAAAAAAAAAAAAAAAACAGAATCTAAAACTCTTCCTACACTTTTTACTAAGACAATTACCAGACCCCCATTATCATTCTTCTGCTGTGAAATTTCTATAACATTTAGCATTAATTTGGTAATCTCTAATACTTGCTAATCTTTAACTTATGAAGGAAAAAATATATCTAAGGTTTGTTCAAGTTTTATTGTATTTACTAACTACGGGTTATGAAGTCAAGGATATTATGTTTCTCCTTAATCATTTAGGTCGAAACTATCTTACTGAATGATGCCAGTCGTGGCGATGAGCGTCAATATACATCAATAATCCACTCAACCCCTTCAGCTATGCATCAATAATACGCTTAACCCCTTCAGGTACCGTAATATTCAGACATGCCAGCATCAATAGGGTATATCAGCTTCCCATCTAATTAGCCCTCTCCCGCCATATCTTCTACGCAGAGTCATGGAAGAAAAGAAAACCAACTACTACGACCTTCATCTGAACATCGGGAAAATACACCGGTGCTTCAGCCGTCGTCTCAGACCTGCTCCTGCGGCTGCCCCCAACACCGCTGTGCGGCCAGCCTTCCCATGTTCCTTTATTTACGACCAACTTCCTTCCATTTTTTCCCGTTCTCTCACCAGTTTACTCAAGGCTTTGAAACGTGCCAACAAAAAAAGATTGAACGGACAATAACAGGTGGCAACTGTCACCTCTTTTGTTTTCATTTCTGGAACACTTCACGAAGTAATTAGGATTTAGAATCAGCACTGATAGAGTAATAAAGATTACTCTCGTCTGTCCACTCTAAATTACTTTTTAGTTTTCTGTAAAAGAAAACTATTGAGATGGCTTTGTCTGTCCGTCCGCACTTTTCCTGTCCGCCCTCAGATCTTAAAAACTACTGAGGCTAGATGGCTGCAAACCGGTATGTTGATCATACACCCTTCAATCATCAAGCACACCAAATTGCAGCCATCTAGCCTCAGAAGTTTTTATGTTACTTAGGGTGAAATTTAGCCATGGTCGTGCGTCTGGAACCGCTACAGGGGCCAACAACACAGCCCACCACCGGGATGTGGCTGAAAGTTTCATGGGCCGCAGCTGAGAGTTTCATAAGTCGCTGCTGAGAGTTTCATGGGACGTGGCTGAGAGTTTCATTCAGCATTATAAGCTGTACAGAAAATTCGATAGGGCCGAAGAAACTTCGGCGCATTTTTTACTTGTTTAACTTTCTTGGATGACTAGAACTTATATTTTTTTATGGATTACAGTTTTTTTCTCTAGCTAGCTCTTCTCCCCTTATTTGTCCACTACTACTTCAAACCCGAACTTATCGCTCTTTTTCCGCTTAAACTATATATGCTTATTTTCCTTGATTTACGATCGTCACCATACTTGAACTTTCTTCTTTCGCCTCAAGTAGGGAAAATCTAAGATGCATTCTCATGGAAGTTTTCTATAAAGTGTTTTCCATTTTTCGCCTTCCCCTTTCGGTGTACCTTCCACTATTAGACTGTAGCAATTAAGAATCGTTCTAGTTAGATCAGAAGCGTCTTTACTAAATCTTATCAGTATTTCCACGGTAATGATAAAATTTTCACTTGGCTAATTTTACCCTCTCCCTCCTAAACTCTCACTACACCACGACTCACGACTTTTAACTTTTTCCTATGCTATTGAACACCGTTAGTTTTAAAGAGGTTCCATGTAAGTCTGTCATATTTTATCTTATAATTAACATGCATCAATTCTTTTTTATACGATTAATCATCATTTACGGGATGCTCCCAGAGCAAGTGCTCGTGCCAGGGTAACGTTTGCTTAATAGTGAACGTCATCGACAACCTTTTTTCGTCACCCTGCTCTGAGCTCATAAGCTGCGCGTGAGTGAAGTGTACATTAAAACAGAAGACGAGATTCATAATAGCAAGAAACATATTGAAAAATTACTGTAAAAGCAAAACTATGCATTGCACGTAACTACAGTTGTCTGGTGCTACAATTAGCAAAAATCGATTTTACACTTAATAAACTCTTTGTATTCCCACGAGATTCAAAAATACACTGTACTGAAATAACGAAATGAACACTAAATGGTATTTCAATATCATAATGGCTTAGTGTCTCAGAAGTAGGGTAGAATTTTTGTAATCATACAAATAATAAAAGAGTCTTGTGTTTTACTGCTGGACAAGAATTTTTTTTTGGTATATAATATTGTTATCCAAGAATGAAATGGAATATTCATCTATGTTTCTGGAGTTCTTGGACGACTTGACGTGAGTAGCTGTATTATATCCATTTCGACGTGAGTATGCTCAATGTGCTTTTGCTCATTTACTCCCTAAGAGTTAAAGATATGACCTTCATGTTCAGTATTTGGCTGCAGGCTTGACACCTACTTAATTCACAACCATGATGGCGAATTTTTATCAAGAGAATGTTTAGCGGAAACGTGTCCTAATGAAAACATAAATTTAATTTTCTCCATTCGTCAACATCCATTTCTTAGAAAACTTGCGACCTAGGTTTCTGACGGTGGAATCACGAAGAGGAAGAACTTAATTAAAAGATCAGACGTTCCAGTCCATTAGTTTTCCTCCCATTAAATGCTGCTACAAGGGTTTTTTAGATATGAGTAAAGACCATGAACCGAATTCAAAATTCAATACACAATCTGAAGCTAAACAAGTAGAAATAAATGTAATAATGATGCAGTTTTCTAATTCAACCTGGAAAGTTCCTGATCGAACAACGACACCATGTCTACCAATTACAGCAATTTAAGGAGTGAAATAAAGTTACTTAAAAATTAAAATAAATTTCTTTTCAACACGATCTCGTCGGGAAATTGAATGATGCCGTGAAAGACGAATGGAAAGAAATGGAATCTAAAATTTAGGCCAAAGGCCAAGAGGTCGGACCCATGAGGTCTTTCAGTGCTGATAGGTGCAACAGGAGGAAAACCTCGCAAGTGCACTATGAAACAACTGTTAAGAGAGATGAAGGAAATATAATATGAACGGAGTTACAGTAAAAGGAGTGAAAGGGATTACACCTACGTGCCGAAGGGACGCTGCAAAGAACGTTGAAACCTTGAGTAATGCCTACAGTATACAGCGCGAGGTGCAATGGCGGCACTAACCCCCTACGGCGGTGAAGGAAGAGATTTCTCGTCAAACAAATAGAGAAATATTAAAAACACTTCCAACAACTGCACAATACAGATGTGAAGCACCTTTCAAGTTGGTTCCCACGACACATTTTTCCAAGGTAAGACATAAATTAAGAATGTTCTTTAATTTAAAAAATGCCATTTACACTCCTATTTTAAATTAGCAAGAGGAATTTGGATAAAAAATGAAGGAATGTGAAAAATATGAAATATGCACAACGTATGTTTTAAGGTTGGAATTAAAAATTAAATTATTTTGTCTGTAAAAAGCATATTAGAATCCCATTTTAGTTTTAATTAATAACAATGTGCTTGACAGAACAATTTTCAGTATGCAAAAATAAAAGAAAATTCGTTGCAATATGAAATAAATGAGCACATACATACACATGCGCACACACACGCACACATATATATATACATACTGTTATATACATATATATAGTTTAAATAATCACAAATATGCATATGAAATAAATATGAATGGAATACCTTTAAAGCATAAATCTTACCCATCAGCAGGAACCTCCTTGTCTTTAAGGGAAAAGGCTTCATCGTTTTGTTACTCTCCAACATGAAATTCCATCACTCATGCCTTTCCTGCATGTTGTCTTCCACAAATCTTCACTCACCTCCAGCCTCACTTCCTATCATTTTTAAGGCCTGAAAATACGTAAAAGATATTGTTAAATACTATTTGATATATAGAATATTTATGATAAACTACATTAAAGACAAGATTAAAATAAAACCATGAACACAATGTTTAAAATCCACATGGAATCAAGATTTATGCCAGGGTTGAACTTTCTCAAATATAAGAATTCAGCTAATCTTATTTTCCTCTAAATAGATTTTTAAAATTTTCCAAGTCTACTTTAATATGCTAGACTTCATGTGGTAGTGGCCCTTTACGGCTGAATGCAAAGGCTTTGCAACCGTCTTCCAGTTCTGTAACTAACCCGATGTGACCATAGCATCTGGAAAGGAGTATGTTAACAGAAGAGGCAACATAAACCATGGAGCACGAGTGTCAAATAAAAAAAAAAAAAAAAAAACACGGTACACATGGGTGTTTCTAAGTTCACTTTGCGTCTTCAACCTAATACGTTTGTCGGGTCAGTTTCCCCTGCGATTCATTGCCCAGAAAGATTTAACGTTTCGTTTTGGCAATCCTTAATGACCAAAATATGACCCATTTTATCTTTTGTATCTCCTTCCCCATGAGGGTTCGTTCATTTGACCTTCATTACCCGAATGTACGAGGGTTTGAAGAACTAAAAAGACGTTTCATCTCATCCAAAAATCATTCCGCCCTCTTGAAATGAGAAAACGCAAGGTTCTGGGTCTAAATGAACCGCCAAATAGCGAAATAATTTGCCAGCGGTGCTGAAGTGCTTTCGTAAATTTGATCTCACTTGTTTTTCGAAACCTCAGACGAAGATATCTGATATGTTTATCTGTTGGCAGCAGATTTTGGTTATAATGAGACGCTGTATTGTAACTAAAGTTTACAAAATAGAAAGGATGAGAAGAACTAAGAGTGTTTCCTAGTTTTTAGTTTTCTGAAAAGAAAACTATTGTGCCCGTTTGGTATGTCCGTCCACACTTCATTCTGTCCACCCTCAGAGATTAAAGACTACTGAGGCTAGAGGGCTGCAAACTGGTATGTTTATCATCCACCCTCCAATCATCAAACATCCCAAATTGCAGGTCTCTAGTCTCAGTAGTTTTTATTTTATTTAAGGTTAAAATTAGCCATAATCATGCGTCTGGCAGCAATTAAGTATACCTTAGTTTAACCAGATCACTGCGCTGATTAACAGCTCTCCTAGGGCTGGCCCAAAGGATTAGACTTATTTTACGTGGCTAAGAACCAACTGGTTACCTAACAACGGGACCTAAAGCTTATTGTGGAATCCGAGCCACATTATACCGAGAAATGAATTTTTATCGCCAGAAATAAATTTCTCTAATTCTTCATTGGCCGGCCAGAGATTCGAACTCGGGCCTAGCAGAGTGCTAGCCGAGAACTCTACCAACTCGTCCAACGAGGAACTAACGTCTGGCAACAGTATAGGACAGGTCACCACCGGGTCATTGGTGAAAGTTTCACTTGTCGCGGCTCATACAGCATTATACCAAGACCACCGAAAAATGGATCTATTTTCGGTAGCCTTGATTATACGCTGTACAGAAAACTCGATTGCACCGAAGAAACTTCGGGTTATTTTTTTACTTGTTTAGATTGCATCTCGTTTTTTTTTATAGAGATCAAGAAATCCTATAGTTGACAGAATCAATTGATTAATATTAAAATTATAAGTACTGACAACCCTGTATCTTACACAGAAGTGTAAGCTTTTGGGAGGCAAGCAAACGAAGTCTCATAATGTGAGTAAAGAGTCTAACAGACACCTTCAGTTGATCAAGGCCAAAGTCTGCTAATCATAAAGAATGCCACTCTCCAGATGAAAAATCTTCAGAATTGTCAGACCATGGTGATCGTAAACAAGGGTGGGGGAAGTTATATTTTTGCATAAAAACAGACAAGAAAATCTGACAAGAAATAACACGTTTGGATACAGTTGCCACGAAAAGTATGTAAACAAGGCAGATAAGTCTGGAGAACATGCTTAGAGAAGTACCTACTGTAGAGCACTTTTGCTAAATATTTTGGTCTTAGCCAAGCCTTTGAGAAATTTTCTATGCTCTTCCACTCTTAGGTCAAAAGTACAGTATAGTATCAAAATAATGTTTTTTTTTTAAATAAGCAGGGGAATTGGTAACAAATTTCAAATAATATTTGTCTTTGGGTATGTAAGCGGACTACGTTTTATCTGCAGTACTTTGATTTATTATCTTGATACGTATCAGTAACAATAAAAACGATTAAGAGAGAACGAAGGGATTTCTGAGTAGAGAAGGTAAGGAAATCACGATAGTATGTTACAAATGGAGTCACGTGAAATAAATTAAGAAGTCAAACATTTCTTTGAATTTATATTTGGCGAAGAGGAGGGCAGTGGTAAAGTAACTAACAGATTCCTGTATTTTACCTTTCAACGAGGGAAAAGGACGTATGCAGTAAGAGCATATTTAATAAAAAATGCATGCACGATGCAAAGTTTTCACTAAGAAAAGTAGAGGGCATGAGCAGGAAATTCCGCCAACAAAACCCTATGACAGATACTGTCCAAAGTTAGGTAAACTTTACGTGCGAAGTTATAAGATCCTGAGAGAGAGAGAGAGAGAGAGAGAGAGAGAGAGAGAGAGAGAGAGAGAGAGAGAGAGAGAGAGAGAGAGCCTGTATACTAGGATTCTGCAAGGTATCAATAGCTGGCTTTGAAACTTGTGGATGTTATTACTGCATTTAGCTTTCAATTTTCCTTCCACTTAAACGTAGAAATGAAACTTCGAAATGTAGCACTGAACGCTATTATTTGTATATTTAAGGCAAACAAATATACAAAGACATTTTCTTTGAAATGCCACCTGGATACCCATCTAAGTTAAATGTTTATTCATTTCCATTGACAATAAATGAATATTAATTATTAGTAATGAATGACTAAATGAACAAAACTACGAAGGACCTTACCGCAAAAACAATAAACATATTACATTCTCATAGCATTAACCAGTATAATCCCAAATAGGACTTACTGCTAAACGTTTATGTGCTTTTTAAATAATGAGGAATAGCAAGTTTGGAATCTTGCTCATATATATAAATATATATATATATATATATATATATATATATATATATATATATATATATATATATATATATATATATATATACATATATTATATACACACACACACACACACACACACACACACACACACACACACATATATATATATATATATATATATATATATATATATATATATATATATATATATATATATATATATATATGTAGAATCTAGTGGTCACTTTTACCAGATGGTTAGGTCGGCAACGTGACCTCCTTGTGATTATGGTCACACGGGTTCGTTTCCCGCGACCGGACATCACAGCCACTTCAATTTCTTGCACTTAGATCTTACGGCTTTGTAGTGACAAGCACATCCAAAAAAAAAAAAAAAAAAAAAAAAAAAAAAAAAAAAGAATTGTGGCTATAACAATTATATATATATGTAAGAATATACATAGTTAGTATATATATATATATTGTATATATATATAACATATTATATATATTTATATATATATATATAATTTAAAAATGCAATAACGATAATTAAATAGGAAAAAATAACAGCAAAGGAAATAAAACGAAAAGAAAACATATATATATATATATATATATATATATATATATATATATATATATATATATATATATATATATATATATATATGAATAGTTTTCATATATATATGTATAAATTTCTGACTCCCATCAGGATCAGAACCCAGGTCTTTCAATTGAAAGACCTGGGCTCGATCCTAATGTGAGTCAGAAATTTATTTCTGTTCTACACGTGATTGTGTGTTGATTATTTCTCCCTCTCTCTCTCTCTATATATAAATATTTATGTATAAGTTTATATCCAATGCAGCACGAAGGGACGCGTGCTTGAGAATATTATACAATCCACGTCAGACAGTGAATCTCCTTTCAATGAATTGTTTGTAATCTCCCTCAATAAACATATAGTAAAGACAAGAGGGCTCGAATTCAATATTTTCAAGAAATTAAGAAAAGATAGATTTCATTTCATGAATAGGATTTCCCCGGATTGGATAACAGTGCTACTGAACAGATTTCATAATAGCCTTAGATTCAAGCTAAACAAACTAGTTCACCACCTGGATCATAAATTAAAAATTCTCATTGAAACGAGTGATTGGAGTAACAAACATAAGGACGATTGTGTAATAAACCTCTCGAACAAAGAACTGGACCAGAATCTTAAATGTGCTTTAGGCTATGGCTTATCATATTTTATTGGTGATGACATTTCGTGCACAAACATCATCTCAAAGATATCCAAACTGGAAAAGAAAAACACAATTGTATCACCTTCAATGAATTTAGTTTAAGTTCTTTTTTTCGGCTTACTTCAGCTACCTAACAAAATAGTGAATTTCCCAAAAAGGTTTATAGATGAAATTCACGACACGAAGATAGGTAAAAGTTTGCACATTACTAAAGCCGACAAATCCAATTGTTTTGTAATAATGGATATAATAGCTATGTTGAAAAAATTGAAAACTTATTATCTGTTTCTAGCACTAACAAAAAACTACGTAAAGACCCATTAACTGATGTCATAAAAATCCATATAAGAGATTTTCCTATTTGGCCCATTATCAGTTCAACCGGTTCTATTATTAGTTATAAACTTTCTAAATATCTAGGTAAATTACTATCACCTATTCTGGGTACTATTTCAAATTCCCATTTACAAAACTCTGTTGATTTCTGTGCTTGACTTTCCTATATTGAATTATCCAGTACTGACAAATTAACCAGTTTTGGTGTGACATCTTTATTTACTAAAGTTCCTATTGATGACTTACTTCACTGTTTATTACATTTGGACTTGAATAATCTAGAATTACCTATCAATGTTATTATTAATTTGATATCCCTTCCTATAAAAAATTGTAAATTCACTTTCAATGGTAATTTTTATAACAAAATATTTGAAATGGCTATGGAGTACCCTCTTTCACCACTTTTGCCTAATATTTATATGGAATTCTTTGGGTCTAGACTTATTCCAAGAAATCTATTCCCTAAGGTATTTTGGGTTAGATATGTAGATGATTGTTTTTGTATAGTAAAAGAAAATGTAAATATTCCTGATTTCTTGCAAATAGTTAATAATCTTGTACCATCCATAAAATTAACAATAGAATATGAAGAAAATAATTAAATACCATTTTTGGATGTCTTAGTTATTAGAAACAACACCAATTTTTGTTTAAAAGTATATAGGAAATCCACGAATAATTTGTCATATATTCATTTTTACTCCATGCTAAGCAAATTAAGCTGTCAACATTTTCCAGTATGTATCTTACAGCTCTTAGAATTTGTAGTCCTGAATTTTTGGAAGAGGAGTTTAAAATTATTGATACCCCCATATTTTTTAGAACTTTGTACAAATAAAGAAAAAAGACATATTACAATCCAACCAACAAAGAACTAAGGAATATTCTCTGTTTACCATTTCATCCTAATTTCACTCCTGCAGGGCCCATTTTAAAAACTATTGACATTAACTTAGTATCTAAATATAATAATATTTTGAGAAATAAACTAATTAAGAATAGCCCACCCAATTCAAACAATATTATATACAGTCTTTCTTGCAAAGAATGTAATAAGATTTATATTGATCAACCATCAAAAGGACTAAAAGTAAGAAGCTCCCAACACAAATAAGAAATTTCAAGAGGCTTATCAAATAATGGCATTGCGGATCATTGGCTTAAGACTAGCCATGCGATGAACTGGGATAAGTCAACGATAATCTACAAGGTCAACGACCATCGGAAAAGGAATGTTAATCTCCACCCTGGATTATCCTATGATCCTTTGTCCCTGTCTTTTTGTTTAAAGAGCATGCTGCCCAGATTAACAAACTGTAACCCCGGCCCCCCTTCTGTTGTTGTATATAAGGCTCTGTCAACTTCTTTTGTATTTAGTGTGAACTTAAAAATGTAGAATAAACTACGAGAGTACGTGTTCGAAGTCCCGGTTTCCACTCACCTTCTGACGTGGATTTTATAACAAGTGTATATATATATATATATATATATATATATATATATATATATATATATATATATATTTATATATATATATATATATATATATATATATATATATATATATATATTATATATATATGTATATGTATATGTACATACATACATACATAAATTTCTTATATATATATATATATATATATATATATATATATATATATATATATATATATATATATATATATATATATATATATATATATATATATATATATATATTACTAACAGGACCTCATTTAAACTGGACGGTATCTAGTGGAGATATTTATTCAGAAAAAGTTACAAGCTTTCTTGGACAAACAGCCATCACGAGGACTGTTTGTCCAAGAAAGCTTGTAACTTTTTCTGAATAAATATCTCCACTAGATACCATCCAGTTGAATGAGGTCCTGTTAGTGATTCTACTAATGCACAGAACAACTGTGCATGTGATAAAGTTTATATATATATATATATATATATATATATATATATATATATATATATATATATATATATATATATATATATACGTGTGTGTGTGTGGACAATCAAATATATTCGTGTCTTAATGTGCTGCAGTTTTCTTTTGAATCTCAATCTTAAGATGGCCGGTCTCCCTGGGAATTCTACTCTTGTAATTAATGTTCGTTGAGTTGCTGGAATTGGCTAATTACATATAGATGTCATTAGAATAATCCTCTTCATTAAACCAGGATTGGATGGGATTAGAGTAATTATCTCAGTTGTAATTAGTATACACGGCCATTGGAGCGTTATATTTTCTCACCTTAGTTTTACGTTGAAGCCAAACGTATTATAGACCACCTAAATTTAACGATTATAATGCATAATTACATAACAGATGATTAAATAATATTTGTATTTTTGTTACCCCCTCTCACTTTATCTTGTCCTATTTATTACATAAATATTTGTATTTCATATATGTTTTTCTGGAACTTGCTATCAATATTCATATAAATATCAGACTCTTTCGATGTAAATAAGAATAATTATCCTAAATATCATGCATTCGGTGATGAGACGGAAATAATTAAATCTTTTAAAAAATGTGCTATAATTCTAATTCCTTTAAGAATGACTAGAATAAGTTTCTCCATTTTAAGGTAACGATATATAAAAAAAATGTGTTTTCTATTCGGCATGTTTATCAGAATAAATCACTAATTTTTTTTTAAGATCTTAGCTATTATTAAAGAATATCATTTGTTCCTTAGTTTACTTTATGTCTGAACATTTATCCCTCATTAATTTCTGGTTTGAATTTTATGAAAATTTTTATCTTAACCGATTTACTTCAAAGTTCCTTTAATCTTTTCTTGGGAGAGTGATGCTAATTTCTGTGCTTTTTCTCAATGGTTTGAAAAATAAGTCTTCAGTATCTGCAACATAGGAACATGGATATTGTATGGAAATGCTTATATATAATATACATATATATATATATATATATATATATATATATATATATATATATATATATATATATATATATATATATATAATATATATATATATATATGTTACAGGGAATATGTGAAATTCAGGGATTTCACGAAATCCCTAGGTTAAAAAGTTAATTATACCTTAGTTTTACCAGACCACTGAACTGATTAACAGCTCTCCTAGGGCTGGCCCGAAGGATTAGACTTATTTTACGTGGCTAAGAACCAACTGGTTACCTAGCAACGGGACCCACAGCTTATTGTGGAATCCGAACCACATTATAGCGAGAAATGAATTTCTATCACCAGAAACAAATTCCTCTAGTTCTTCATTAGCCGGCCGGAGACTCGAACTCGGATCTAGCCGACAACTCTACCGACTCTGCCAACGAAGAATTAGAAAATCCCTAGGGAATATGTGAAATGACCAATTCGCTTAGAAACACCTGATGCCCGAGGGCTAGTACAGTACTAGACATGGCGAAACAGTGATTCACCTACAATGTTTCGTCATGTTTAGTACTAGCCGCTGGGGCATCAAATGTCCCTCATTTGACCGCCCGGGGGGTAGTACTAAACATGGCGAAACAGTTTAGAGAATCGCTGTTTCGCTGCGTTTAGTACTAGCCGTTGGGGATCATATTCCCTAGGGATTTCGTGAAATCCCTGGTTTCACATATTCCCTGTAACATATATACATATACGTATACACACACATACATATATATATATATAAATATATACTGTATATATAAGTATGTATGTGTGTGCATGTGTGTGTATATGTGTGTGTGTGTGTATATGTATATGTATATATATATATATATATATATATATATATATATATATATATATATATATATATATATATATATATATATATATATATATGTGAATGAAATTTTATCACATCTCCATGATTCATATACAAGCATTAAGCTACAAACGTCCTTTAATATCCAATTCGCTCTACCTCGGAAATAATATTATTTCCGAACCTCACTTGTTGGCTTTGTGGGTTAAGGCGTCACTGTAGTCCTGAGTTCTTGTCCTTCGCTGGTTCGAGCCCACGGGACGACGAACTTATTATCAACTAAAAAATTCCCCTTCGGTAACATACGAGTATATGAAAATATATTATTTCCGAGGTGGAGCGAACTGGATATTAAAGGACGTTTGTAGCTTAATGCTTATATATATATATATATATATATATATATATATATATATATATATATATATATATATATATATATATATATATATATATATATATATAAATATATATATATTTATAAAATATATATTATATATATATATATAAAATATAAAAGGCCCATAAAACACTATTTAAACGTTGCAACCATATATTTCAGGGAACTTGCTTCTGTGCCCTGTTCACTGGTAGAATAGGGGCACAGAAGCAAGTGCCCGAAATATATGGTTGCAACGTTTAAATAGTGTTTTATGGGTCTTTTTATATTCATATTACACTGTGGTATTACAGGAAAAGACATTCATATATATATATATATATATATATATATATATATATATATATATATATATATATGTATATATATATATATATATATATATATATATATATATATATATATATATATATATATATATATATATATATATATATATATATTTGTAATCATGTAAGCATTTTCATGCACGCTTACAGTTTGAAATTATATTAACTTTAACTGGATGCAGGTAAAAGACCTTTTCTAGAACCTTTCATGATTCACATATTTAAAGCCAAAAATAAAATTTTTAAGACCATCAGTAAATACAATAATCCTGTACAACATTCACCGTACCAACAACAACAAAAATACTGTCTACTCATATCCCAAAGGAAATAAAAGATAACTGCTTGTAGGACGATCACGTAGATCTCGCCCAGGACCATCAGACTCTCTCAAAAATACTGTTATTGATCTTGAGAGTCTATGAAAGTCTTATGAATTTTCGCTAATGCGACTGCATTTGCATCACAGATGGCAATTTAGGGTCAAATTGCCCCTCCATTTGTCGAGCGAAGAAAAGTCTGGATGAAATAGAAGAGGGGTCATATCTGTTATATATATCTAATCAATATTCATTGTATGACTTGTCCATAGGTAAACGATTTGTATTATGACGTCAATGTTGTAATTTCCGGACTTTCTAAGATTATCGTTTTTATGGGAACAATCACGTATACCTTAGCAAGCTGCTAAATATTTTTGCTATGTATACCTGAATCCTTTATGAATATAATGTTAGATATGTGCATACAATGAATATTTGATGGCACTATTGTAATTTTTCTTGATTATTTACTGATTTTTACCGTATGATTTTCGGTTGATATGAGAAATCTTTCGTAAAGGTTTCGTTACTAAACATCTAAAATAAAAGGAATTTTATTGCATTTCGGTGCTTCTGTGACACTAAAGTCATTTTCAAAACTTTCTTCCTTAAATAATACTTTCTAAGTGAATATAAAAAAATTAGGTCCAAGAAAAGGGCGATTATGCCCTGATTCCTTAAAAAAGATTGGTAGACTTGTCACTGGTTAATATATGTAAGACGTGAAGTTGTAATCGTGGCATCTCGTCAAATTTGCTGATTTGTTCAGTATTTCACTTCAGTAATATTGTGCCCCAGTTTTGAAATACTTTTTAACATAAGACAGACTGTTTTGAAAGGTTCTGCAGATGTGAAAAGGACATTAAAAACGGGAATAATTGTAAACTGTTCTCTAGCAGACTTCTGTTTATTAATTATTTTAAAGTGATTCACGGACGGCATGCATTCGACGAAATTTCATCAAGTAAATAAAAAAAAATAAAAAGAAATATACGAATCCGACAGAGTCTGTTAACAAAGTCATACTCTGAAAAGAGTTTAATGAAAACCTTTGTCATATTTTTATGTAGCAGATAGATTTCCAGGAAAGGAAAATGTGAAAGAAAAAGAAGACCTCAACGATTAATTTTTCACCGAGTCTATTTCTATCAAACTTCATTTTTCAGTACGCTTAAATGTAAATTCTTACGTATTACTAATTTTGTCAAGTCATTCCCTATTAATTGTCTTCCTTGAGAAATTAATCCATGTCATGGTTACCAATGATTAAATTAACCTTGAAGAATTTTCGTACTAAACATATCACGTCTTCAGAATACCAATTTGGTTCGGAAACACCTGAGTCTTAATTAGATTCTGAAGGGAATCTCTCAGATATAAAAATCGTTCGCGGCTGCTTGAAATTATTGATTAACCTTAAGAGCTCAGGGTAATAGTTTAGCCACTGTATAAAGAATTTTATATATCAGTTGATGCGAGGGCAGATATATATCACTGTAAATCACAAAATAAGTACACTACCTAATAAATGAAAAATATTTCTTGGATACCATATTTACTGTCGCTTTAAAAGAGGCTTCGTTATTCTTAAGCCGAAAAAATACCCGTATTTTTCTTCATATTTTACCTTCTTTTTACTGTTATTACCAGACAGATCACATAAACGGTTGAGACTTCCTCCATGCACGTATGTTATATTAATGTGTTAACAGAAAAAAAAAAGAAAAAAAGTCATAAAAAAACTTGCGATCTTTGATCCGAGACGAACTGTAATTTTTATTTCTATATATTATTTGGTTAAGCATTTAATATTCATATCAGTCATGGTAAAAGTATGTTTGATCAGAACTCTGCTGCTTACTGTGGAATCTTTCCACCAATTATGGCTGATATGTACTCAGTAAATTAGGGTATAAAGAATAATAAATCATATCAAATTCCTTTCAATTAGATATAACCTGGCACCTTGTCTCCCAACCATGTGTTGCTCCTAATTAGATATGGTCATTAATTTTCATTTGGAAGCAGTTAATTATGCCAATTATTAGGACTGGCTGAATATTTAATTAATATCAATTAATTGGTGCGTAATATGATGACTGATGGATCGCACGATTTACTGTTTATTATCATAAAAGCTCATAAAAGCTCGCGTGTTTATGAAAAGGGGAATAGCTCCCTCACGCTAGTTTTGATATAAGGTACTGATTATTTTTTACTCTATAATCATTGGTAACAATTACGGCGTAGGCAAGAAGCATTTTTTCCAATAGATAAATTCAAATATATCGCATGGAACTACATAGAAGAAACGGTCTAGTGAAAGATATAACCTGAATAAATTAACTAGCTCTAAATTGTGGTTAAAAAAAAAAAAAAAAAAAAATCTGACAGCGTCGTCTATTTAAAATTTCAATTGCAATCCATTCAGAAATTCATGACATTGCTCCAAGAAATTACGGGCAGTCAATTTTTTAACATTAATTTGTTCCTGACTAGTATGCTCAAATAATACTTATTAAGTGATTTTCTCAAAGTCTGAAAACTTAATATGCTACAGCCTCTCCCATCCTTACTATCTTCTCCACGCAACAAAAACGAACCTTTGTAGATTGGAAACAAAGAAAAATGTTTGTAACCGAGATCGTTTTTGATATCGTAGTCAAAACTGAACCGCACAGCTCTGCATTTATATTAATGATGATTTTAGTATAATCCAAGGACTTTCATGAAGTTCCACAACTCCACTGTGCATACCAAGTATGTGGTAGTTCAGGTCCATATGTCTGAGGTTTGCAGTAATGGCCAACTTGCCATCCTTGATATTCTCATCTCCCAGACTGACGTTAGCCTAAGAACATCCATCTATGCACTGAAGCCTAACCGAGACCTTTCTTCAAATGATAATGAATGCACTTTAAGATATAAGAAGACCACTATCAAAGCATTCATAAGCAGAACACCCATCAGGAACTCAACCGCATTTAACAAATGCTAAAAGACAATGGAAATTTTTATAAGACGGTTATTTAATAAAGAAGTATGGATTATGTTGGAACGGTGGTATACTAACCATGAGCAGCCACAACCTAATCCACAAACAACATTAAACTGTACTAGAAGGCGAAGATACATTCCAGATACCTAGAAGATGAGCATACCATAAAAATCATCACTCGTAACATCACCACCAACAGATCCTCTGAAACAGACTAACATAGCATACCAGTCCGTGGATGTCCTGCCTCTCATGTTGGTGTGATTAATGAAAGCACTGAAGAGGATCTCTGGGCATGCTTAATAAGAGCTGCAAAACACTATTGCAAAAAATGTGGTATTGGGGAATAAAGAAACAATTGGAAAGGCCTCTGATTGGAGGTGCCTCAGGGTGTCAGAGATGATCTTAATACAGTAAGAGAAGTCCTTCCTAAATACCACACAAGAAGCCTTCCTCCTACCTACTAACATTAAGCGCCCTATTATAAGAGAAATAAATGGATATATTCCAAAAAATTACTCCAACACCTCGAGAAATAGCATCCATGAGCAAGAACTACCCTATGGCTGTTGAGATTCTGTGAGTCCCTGGCAAGATCAGAATATTTTTGGGCAATATGAGTGGATGTCTCAAAACATCAGCCCCACTGCTTAGCAAGGCTGCAGCAGCAAAACCATCATCTTTGAGTACAAGGAAAAATTGTTAGCCAATCAAAAAGCAGGTTTTCTCCTCAGTCAATCAACGGCTAGCAAGCACCCAACCTCCTACCATTAATATTCTTTCTGGTCATGATGTTGCAGAAACAACCATCAAGAACTTCCTCCCTATATAATATCATGTCTTTGTAATACTAAACAGTGAGACAGTGAGATTGACTCTATCAGCGACTCTGAACCACACCAAAACTGCACCCCCTTGCAAATGACAACATGGAAGTGCTATTATTAAGTGGAAAATGTATGACCTTAATCCTTAATTTGCCTTACTGCAGTCTCAGATATTCCTGCTGTAAGAAACACTTATAACACCTTGTTTCCCTACAGGGGATACATAGCGCACCAAACACCTTTGTCTGACAGGTTAAGGGGTCTCATTAGACTAATCAAGAACACAATCCCTTCTCCAGTAATTCCTAACATTGCCTGTGGACCAAAAGTATAATCACTCAATGCTACAATCATTCTTGAGGGGACAAAGGGGACAACCCTCACCATTCATATTTACAAAGCTTCCCAGAAAACCGTAAAAGAAGAGGTGCAATTCAATGCAGCATTCAGTGGCAACCATTTTTTTGCAGGTTTAAATACTCATCACCCTTTTCTTAGGTTCAGATAGCTGACTCACCCTGCAGGGTGCCACATGCACCATTTACTTCAGTTAAACTATAAAACAATTGAAATGAGATAACACATTTACAGGAGGGTCGGGTAGACCTAACTCTAGTTTCCAGTAATGTACAAGATGTAGAAATTGGCAGCTGCACTTGACACTAACCAGCGGTCATTCTGCCTTGCAGGCAACCCTCTGCCTGTGGAGACATCCTCCCCTTCCTCCTCACCTCCTCCCCTCCTTATCCTCCTCCTCAAAGATGGAATCCTAAGACTGGCAGATTGGACCACCATTCAAAATCATATAATTACCTGGTCCACGCGATATATCAATACTCCTGCACAGGACGTCTATAATTTCTTACAAGATTTCTGCAACAATGTAACGGGCATAGCCAGAGTGCCCATGATGAAGAAAAAATATGCTGAGGTCCAGTACAAATATGTCTGTTATTACAACTCCTGAGTCAGGGAAAGGAATAGAAGAATTAACAGAATAAGAAAAGTCTCAAGGAGACACTGGACAGATCACCTGTATGCCCTACTGACTGAAAGCACCACCTATACTGTTCAGGTCTCTTATGAGGTAAAATTGGAAACCTGGTACTAATGGTGTAACCTAGTGCACCATCTCACACCTGTTGTAAAACTATGGAGATGGTTTAATACGGTATTAAGCAAAAAGAATTCTGATCCCAAAGTGTTGCAGTGGTGCATTGTGCAACAATTTTCAGACAGAAAGAAGACTGTTCATCTTCGCCCCTGAAACTCAAATGCATCTTCTGGTTCTACATCCCTTCAGAAACATAGCCCCACTGTCTACCTGCAATGCACCTGATGGTACAGACACACCTCTCACCATGCAGGAATTAAATCTTCCTCTCAAAAGAGGTAAAAATATTGCAACTTGTTCTGATTTTATCACACATAACATGCTTAAAAACATGGTTGACTCTGCTAAGAGAGTGTATATCATGCTAGTGAACAAAACATAAGTTGAAAATGAAATAATCAGAACATGCACCCAAGCTCTAAGCCAAAACAACCAGGCACCTACAGGCCCACTGTTTTAATCAGCTGTACCGAGATGGAACCCAAGAGGGTGATCCCAATAGGCTGACCTGGAGGACAGGCCGCTTTCATTACCAGATATATGCATACAGGGAAGGAATTTGGAATCAGGAATGCATAACTGATGTCCTATCCACTGTCAACGAAAAGTAGGCCTTAACTGTCTTTCTGGACCTCAAAAAGGAATTAAAGGGAACTTATTGGAATGGAGACAGAACTGTACTTCAGATCGAGAAGCAAGGATCTGCTTTCAAGGCTTTCATTCTGAGTTCAATGAACATGAAAATGGGACACCATTGGAAAACATTATTCGTACCTTTCTTGCCAATGTTCTCATGGAAAACCTTGCTACACTCAATCTTCCCAGGTGAGCAGAAATCTTCACCTATGCAGATGATGTCTGCGTCTTTTTCCTCTGGCAACCAGGTATTATCCAACTACAAACACCCAACAGGTACTCAACTGTGGAACAAAGTAAGGAACTAGTCTCAAAATTAACAAGGGTAAGATCAGGGCCATGGCTGTGAGGCGTGCCCTACTTTCAAACAACCTATCTACTATTAGAGATCTCTCTCTATAATGAGAGAATCTACTGAATAGGTTAGCGTCTTTGTTTACCTGGGGATCATCAAAAGCCATATGCTTTCTCCTATTAATGAGATACACCTCTTGCAGGAAAGAGCAAAATACAACCTATAGGTGATGAAGAAAATCACTTTATGCCGCCAAGGAGCATTCAGTCATTTATTAAGAATGTTCAACATGTAAACAGGTAGCACTCTGGTGGACTATGGTGCCCCATACTCTAGAAACTATCGCCAACCTAGCATTGCTCTCCTGAAGTTATTCAAAGCAATGCAGTGAGAATCATTGCCAGAGCCCCAGTGTGGACCAGACTTTACTTCGGGCAGAAGTAAATCCTCACTCTCTTTGTCATAGCTTTGACCAAATGAACTCGTGATCATTTTCAGGCCGTTAAAGATATGCTGAGACTACCCTCTGAGAAACAAAATAATAAAGATCATTAACTTGACCCTCTCAGTAGCTATGCTGGGAACTTTCTTGCCACCCTGAGAGGAGGAAATCTACGAGAAGCGGCTGCTGCAACAAGGAAAGAAGTATTCAGTAACACCCACACTGAACGTCCCAATTGGCTTCTGGTTCCCTTCAATATATCTTTCATTGTTCTCTCTGTGAGTCAAGTACTTTGCACTCCTGTAGAATTCTGGCAAATCAAAGGCTGTTTTCAATAAGTGAGGTGATCCAGAAAGAACAGATTCATGGAAACAGTATTCCTTAAAATTTTCAGTCAATTATGATTTTCATCATAAACATGCCATACCCTTGAATATTTATGGGCCTACTGACTAGTGTTTTCTAAATCTTATTCAGTTCCCCTCTCAACATTTCCTTATTTTTTACTCTTCCGTAACTTATTATTTCATCTTTTAGGTAAAACGACCTAACAACAGCATCATCCTCCTTTTCAATTATATGAATCCTTATACACGTCATCTTCATACATCAACCAATCTTACGTCATGAGCTCTTTGTGCTCTGAATATTGCAAGTGAATTTCTGTTCTGAGCAGTTTTTACTGTTTTCTCTTTCTTTCGTACCCAATAATGAAACGCCAGTTATCTAAAAAGAGTGAGATAAATGATCAATCCTTTTATGTAACTTTTATCCTAGAAAACTTGTATTTTATTCCAAAACTTTTGTACATATCCTGCTACATTTCACACTTCGCCTACTATATAATTCATTTAATTTATTATATCATCATCCAATACATTTTCCTACTATCCAGACAGACATTAAATGCTCTCTTTTCCTGGATGCATGTTACCTTCTTGAAATACCTCTTTTTAACATTGGTAGGGAACACTCTCCTCGTGCAAACACCGTCAGATTCTTCCCCAAGTCCATGGTAACTACTTTGGTATCCAGGTAAACACCACATATTAATCACATCACGCACCATTCACACCCACAGCTCCTTATAGTCAAACTGATTCTTGTGTACATTTTTGCCCTTACTAGCAACTAAGAAATATTTCATACACTCATGTGAACCATTTGTTTACGTTAAAACCAATACCCTTCATTCTCCTATTCATACACGTTTCCTTTCCATGATAAAATCTAATAATTCTTGGCAGATTTGCTACTGAAGGTTATATCATTAACATTCCCAATATCGTTTTACTTTTTTTTAACAAGTTTTTTTTTTAACAAGTTAACTCATAAAATCACTTTACTGACATCAACATCTGTAAGCCTATCCTCACGAGCAACGTCTTATTTCTTTGATCTATCCTCATATTCCCATTAACTTCATTAACTATTTAATTAGTTCACTACAGTTCATTAATTTCCTAATGTATTCGTTTCATGACTTCAATTTTGCCTTGGAATGCTACTTCAAAACCCTCATTTTTTCCACAAAACTTTTAATCTAACTTTCTCCCAACCACTTTCCCCACTTTACCTATGTTCATGTAACAAAATTTGAATACTCCAATGTCTCTCCAGATCCTACTCGGTACCTCGCTCTCCTTACCATTATCTTCATCAAGATATGCTTTTATCTTTGAGCATAAACTCCTTTTTCCACAGTTCTCCTGTATTATGAATGCTTATGATTATTTGAAATCGCATATTTCTACTGACGAATAACTCTTTCCTAGCGTATTTCCAAGAGATTCCCCATTCGCATTACCAATTTTCGTTGCAAAGCAAGATTCAGACTCTCCAGGAATTTCCTCCCAGTTTGTTTTTTTCACACACCTTAGCTCCTCGTGCCCTAGTTTAACCCTAAGTCTCCCCAGAGTTTCTGTTAACATGAATCATGTCCACCAATGCTTTAATATCTTAATCACTAGTTTTTACCAGTGATTAATGTCGTGGGTTTCCACTTCGGCTCACATATGTGCTATACTATTCATCTTTTGTCAAATGCAACAAATATTTGAAAATTCAGAATGAGTTTACTCAATAATGATAGAGAGTATGAAGCTGTTTAAGTGACAAGTCATTGCTCAGGCAGCTTTAATAACTTTGACATCGTCAAGGTTGTAGTTGTTTAAAATCCCAACATGCCACGGCAACAATGAAGTAATTACCATCAACCTCTAAAGAAGCCCTTCAGTCGTTTAGAAGGCATTTATTTCTTATGTGGACCCAAAACTTACTTTTAACAAAAACTTCATCTCCTATAAATGAACTTTTTAAGAAGAATTATCTTCCTTTTGGATAAACAAGCATTTTAAAGAATTTAGTCATACTCTACCATATTTTGCTCTTTATTTCAAGCAAGGTTTGCCCTTTATTTTAAGAAAGTTTTACACTCGGAATATTCGGCCAATTTTATCAAAATAAACTGTCATAGGAACTACCTTAAATTTTCATAAAATTTAAATGTAAATGAAAATGCATTCACATAGACTGCCTACGCTGTCGGTAAATATGGGAACAATATATTTGATAACACATGAACTTACATCGGTATTTTGGATTGTGATAAAACTATGTATCTTTGGGATAAAGTTAGGAAGATACACACTGAAAAATTCTTCTCAAAAACTCAAATATAACTTTGCTTTCAAAAGACAAAAGAAATCGGGAACGTTACCCGAGGCTATTTTATGTCATTGGATTCATTTCTTGCTGAAATGCGATCGGGTCGGAGTTCAGAACACCCGAGAGAGAGAGAGAGAGAGAGAGAGAGAGAGAGAGAGAGAGAGAGAGAGAGAGTGTGTGTGTGTTGTAGCCGTACCTCCTCTTAAGAACTTTCTCTTATTTTAACGTAGCTCTTTATCTATTTATCTATCTACCTCATATATATATATATATATATATATATATATATATATATATATATATATATTATATATATATATATATATATATAAATGTGTGTATGAATGTATGTATAAGTATGTATGTATGTATTTATGTATATATATATATTTCGCCTTTTGTACGTCAACAGGGTTGCCGAGAAAGTGTCATCCCCTTATTTTTCATTAAGTTTACTGGTTATGTCTTTCTCAAACCTGACTGATATACTAATGGCGTCCAAGTACGAGTTACTCAATTCACTGGTTAGTGGAACAGAGGCACAGTGGTATTTAAACGCAATTGGGCTGGAGAATTCTGGTTTCTCTCAGCAATCAAGCCTATTATATCTTTGTTTTTCCCGCAAATCAGTTTTTCCACCTGAGAAAACGGTTATTATGTACGTGATACCTAATTCACTGGTTAGAGCAGCCGAGGTATTTAAATGTAATTGGACTGAAGAATACTCGTTCTCTCAGTAATCTAGCCCATTTTATCTTTTTTTCGCAAAACAATTTTCGCGCCTGAGAAAATTGTCCCAAGTCAGTTTCCCGTGGGAGAAAAATTAGTTCAGAATGAATAATCATCCTAATGGGCTGAAGTTCCCTCTTTCCCTGCCTCTTTAGAGAAAATTAGGGTAGGTCAAATCGCACAATCACCATCCTCACCATTATCATCAATATATAATTTACTGTTTTTGGAGGGCCTACTCTTGTTCCCCATTTGGTTCATCCGGCCACCCCCATAGCTTGTCAGTGACAGTAACATTTTTTCTGTTTTTTTTTTTTTTTTTTTTTAATTTGTTCTTCAGTGCCATAGCTTGATTTTGAATAAAGTCTTCTTTAGTTTCTTATAGAATGTCGTTTCTCTATTTTTTTTTGTGACAGTTTTTTGTACAGATTTGGTGCTGTGTATTTAGAATGCTTTTCTAATCTCTGTTGAATCTTGGTTCTGTAAATCTCCATATCTTTTCGATCCTGTGCGTATATACATTATGCCTTCTATATTTCTGTTCACTACTATTTATCGTAATGTAAAAATGCTTCCACTCAGTACTTGCTTTAATACAATGCCGAGGGAGAATATACATTGTAAGTTCTTCTTTATCACCTGAATCCTGTAACTGCTTCCATATGTAATTTAGCAGGCCTTAAGAAACCATTACAAAAATATAGTTTCCTGATTACAGACTTATGTACATTACAAGCATTTTTCTAAGTATTCGCTGTTAAGTATTAAATATTCTGTTCTGGAGGTTACATTTCTGGGGTGGAAGTTATATATTTTCACTAATATTTTATCTGTCATGTTTGGATAAACATCGATTAGTAATCATACGTCTTCGGTCTTCTCGATGTGCGCTTTGATGGTTGTGCTTTTTATCATTAAGGTTTATTAGCTTCCTTTTTAACCCTTAATACATTCTATTTCTTCATTAATTGTATTTTCCTGTTCATTCAACTCAATGTTATTAACCATCTACCTACTTAAAGAGAGCGACAGATTTTAGTAAACTTTTTTTACGCAAGCTATAAAATGGCAACCAATATAAAATTCACAAATCATATAACTATATAGTTTAAATGTACCGATCTGAACATTAAAGACTGTTCACCTGTAATGATTCTACTCGATATTTTAGCGATGGAAACGTCCTCTCCGATTACTGGTTAACATTTCCCACCAATCGCCCCAAGAGGGCTTTGAGCGTTCATATCACCAGAGAGAGAGAGAGAGAGAGAGAGAGAGAGAGAGAGAGAGAGAGAGAGAGAGAGAGAGAGAGAGAGAGAGAGAGAGATTTTTTTTGGCTATACAACTTTATTTTACTTCAAGTATTAAGTGCTCAACTGTTCCCTTGTAGGAATGGGAATCCGCTATCCAACTAAAACTGTCGCTTTTTTAGCGTTAAACACTTATGGAAAACAATTGAAGAGACTTTCTTGTGCTTGTTTAATAAGCTTTTCCAGAGTCCTATATTGACAATTTGAAAAGGTTTTAATCTATATATTCAGCTGAAATTAACTTTTTTACTCTTAATTTAAATAATGCGACAGTTTAATATTCGATCAATAAAAGCCAAAACCTACTTAAATATTTATGCTTTATTTGTTGCACAGATTTAGCACTTTTATTTGTGGACATGGAATTTTTTTTTTTTAAGGTTCTTTTAAACATGAAAAGCCGAAAAACAATCATAGCACAGGCTTTAAATTTGTACCTTAACTTACATTACCAACTGATGGTTTTGCATGTTGAAATGAACAGCTTTACATTAATCTCAGTCCTGAGAGCCTTAGTTTAAAAGGCTACCTGGTCAAGGTAAACTAGTACTTTATACATTTAATTCAGGATCAATGTTAAAATATACCAGTTTGCAAATGCTATTGAGGTAATATTTACATATGTATCATTTCAAACCATTTATTGATCAAACTATTGAAGTATCAAATAGTAAAACTATAAATGCAGGGCAATTAAGGGCAAGGTATCAGTACCGCCCGACTCCTTTCTCACCTCTTAAGAACTATTGGGGAGCAAAAGCAACGCACAGCAGCTCTTTAATAACAAAGAGGTATTTTCGTTGTCTTAGTTTCAATCAACATCCTGTAAAGCAAAAAAACTGCGGCAGAAACTTTCTAAAACAAGAAACTTAAAAAACCATTCTTACAAAGTCCCTACCACGTTAGAACTGCAATGAATTGAAGCTCTCACAATAAAAAGTTTTCTTCTAAACAAACCTACCACTTACATTATAAAGCCTCTAACCAGGGCTCCAAGGCAAAAGCCCAAAGCAAGTGATTGCAAACAAAGGGACCAGGGAACCAGAGATAACCAAAAGTGCTGAGTTATGTGACCAAACGAATGACTTACAAAAGATCAAAAAGTTATTGCTGGCGAACAAAACAAGCTCACTTTGCCATAAATGTTATGTAGAGGGCACAGCATATTCTAGCATGTATTTCCTACTGATTTGTTAACTTTAATACTAGAATTAAGTCAGTCAACTTGGTATAAGTTTACCAGCTGTATGAAGCCATAGTTAAGCATAGGTCTGCCTACAGTATCGGTGAAAATAGAGGCCTGCTCACTGTATTCCTCGCAAGATTATCACTAATGTAGCTAGAAACTGACAAATGAATAAAGTTACTTTGAACTATGAAAAAAAAAAAAAAAAAAAATTCTAAGTCCTACCTGAAAAATACAAAATCCTACCTAAAAAATAACAAATCCAAATGTTTACATCATTGCATTATCAGACATGCAAAATATTGAAAAGTTCTTTCAAATAAAGTACAGAAGAATAAGTAAAGCTAATTTACTGCTGAATTATGGAAATTAAGATGAAAAAGTACAATTAAGTTGCTGAACTTTGGAAATTTAAGATCTTTAGACAAAAGTTATTTGAGTAATATTAATCTTATGATATACTCAAGCTTTGGTAATTTTACAAGCTAAGCAAAAGGTCTTTACTAAAAATTACCGTACAAGCTACAGTAATAATATTAAGCAGTTACGTTACTTTAAATCTTAAAACTTGAATCTTAGGCAAGGTACGTTAACTTTAATTAAAATTACATTGATGCAGTTAAAACCTGAAAAGGAATTTATGATTAGTTAAAAGCTCCCACACATCTGCCCATAGGTCATAAGACCTATGGAACAGGGTATGGGAGGGGCCTCCACACCTACAGGAGCACCGCCCCTGTAGGGGTGGAGGTCAAAAAAATTTTGATTAAAAAAACTGTTAATTCCCACACTACAGATACCTCGCCTGGTTTTTTAGGCCAATCCTGGGGCAGGAAGAATTCAATTTGCTTTCCTTGATACATGCTATACTGGCGTAATCCTTGACTGCAGTTAATTTTCACAATAGTGGTTTGCTTCATAAACTGGTTTAGGTTTCGCGAAAATCTGTAAACGTCAAACTCATTAGAGAAGTATATAAATTTGTAAAAAAAAAGGGTAAAAAAAATCTAACACGTAACACGTAGAGTCACATAAGATTTTAACAAGAACTAAAATAGCAGCGTACATATGTTGAACTAACCTTGAGGAATCTAATCTCCTGATCCTGAAAAATATTAATATTTGTAGTACAGAAATGACACGTGGCCTACTCGAGTTACAGAGCTCGAGTGAAAATTACACCAATGTAATGTTTTGTGTTACCGAACAATGTAATGTTTTATTTCAAAACTTTAAAGAACTAAAACCTATTGAGCTAAAATCTAAAATCTATAGAGCTAAAACCGATAGAATATCAAGAAACGTACTAAATGTCACTAAATGTCATCGAATAGCCAAGTTGAATATTTACATCTGGTTAACGGTAATTTGCAAAATGTTAATGAAAAAATAACTTCAACTGTCAATAGTACAATTTAAGCCACAGATTTAAACAAACTTGAAAAGTTTAGTTAAAAAAACTGAAAAAAATTAAGCATGTTACAACAAGCCAATAAATAGACAAACCTATGAATTTAGATTAAGGAAAGTAAATTTCATCAAAGCCACGAAAATCAACATTAAATAAAACATATTAAAGCCAATAAATAAAATTTGTCCTTGGCAGAGAGAGTCGCCAGGACTAAAATAAATGGGCATCCTTCAAGCTACAAAATTCCAACCGTAAACTCAACCAAAAGCGAATTATTCTACTTCTCTACTGGTACCAGAAAAATGTCCATAAACACCAACGTCGTCACCAAAGAACAAAACAATATCACACTTCGACGATCCCGAAGCGAAAACTAAGACGGTAAAACCTCTGCTTGGCGAGGAACTTGGTGCTGTTGACGTCACCATCAAGGACCGCGGAGTCACCTTTCTTTCAACTTAAACGATTTACACGAAAGACAAAGACTCGTTGTTTGTTTACGGGGGCACTAAAAGATCTTTATTTGCCTGAATGCTGACTGTTTGATTATTTATGACTTCTCTGCAAGTAAATCTTAGTAGTGATTCCATAACTTTGTGGTACTGCATTGCTTTAAAAACTGTTGAACGCAATTATTTTTACTGATTAGCTTTAATTTAGTTTGTTTTGAAACATTATCTAACGTAAATTAAAGCTTCCATTGTTCACAGTTTCAGTTTAACTAATTCGTCAATAGTTTAAAGATATTACTTCACTGGATAAGATTGATATCGATAATACAACGGACAAGATAAAATACATACAATACACAAGCCAAGCCTAATTAAAGCTGGATGGGTCTTCTTCAGTACTGTCAGTTATTAATGCCTAAGAAACCTAATACCGTACTGGCTAACTGACTTCTTGTTTGAAAGCACTTGCTTGGCAATTTTTTGAAACTCAAAATCAGAGGTTTTGTAAGTTGTTCATCTGGAAAGTCAGATAAAATTTGGATATCAAGTGAAAGCTTCAGTTCACCAAAGTGAACATTGACAGTGTAATGTTTAACTTTATTGTAATGCTTTCACTATATGCTTTTTCTCAGTGGTATTTTCTTTTATTTATGGGAGAGGCTGGTCAAGAACTAGTGTTTATGTTGCTTTTATCTCCCAGTAGTTTTTGGAATGAGGTGAGAATGGATCCAGGCATTACTTACTGCTCTACTTTATGCTATAAAGTTGCATTTACTTGATGGTCCATTTGTGTAATTGGGGATTTGACTTTTTTAATAAACTGTTTTCAGTTATGTAAATGTAAATATGAACATTCTCATTTTCACCAGTAAGAATTACTATTAAGATTATAAAAAAAAAAAAAAAGGCTTTTTAAACCAATTGGCAATATTATTTGAAAAGAAAGTTTTTTTCAATGCCTGATACTACGTTAATTTAGTAGTTGTTTATAACATGAGAAAATAACCTTACTTCAGATGCGAGTGAGATATTTAATAGCAAGGAAGAGGTGACGACCAAAAATTTTCTATAAGCAATGGAAAACATTTTTTTCTGAATAGATTCCAGGTGAACACTGATTTTTTAAATAGAAAGGAAAATTATTGGATAAATGTCGTGATTCACACTATAATACTATCTTTCATAAACTCGGAATATCTAGTAAGTGTCTTTTCCACGTACTTACTTAAAGCAAATGACAGGAAAATATCTATTAGGTAATGAAAGGCAGCGTGCGAAAGTTAGCTGAGGTTTGAAAAAATAGAAAATGGATAATTTAATTTAGCACACTCTAGGAATTTCTAAGATTTAAAGGTACTTGTTAAAGCAAGTTAATAATCCGGTAGAGCTCGATAAATTTTAGCTTAGTATTATTCTAAAGAGAGAATTTCCGGAAATGAGAAGACGTGCAAGTAATAGTGGAACATTATAAACAGCTCACACAATATTTGTTGAAAAACCAGCAAAATATGAACCAAGTCTTTAATTGAGAAAAAAAAAAAAAAAAAAAAAAAAAACAGAACTTACAGGCATGGAAATCATTTTCCAAAATTAATACCTGGCTTTTCAAACAAGTAAATTACGAGAGTGAGATCGAGATTTTACTAAGATTATGGGTCTTATTTTCCATCGATTTTAAATATATATATATATATATATATATATATATATATATATATATATATATATATATATATATATATATATATATATATATATATATATATATATTCAAACGTGGATGATAACAGCGAACTTATTCAGTGAATTTTTATGCTATATAAAGAAATCGAGCCGCCAAGCTTAGAATTAAAACACTTTTTTTTTTGAGAATGAATGCTTCAAAATGAAGATAAACTTATACAACCTAATCTGCATAATTATATATTAACTAGGAAGAGGAAATGATTTTAATTTCCCAGTTAGCTTTGCAAAATGAACCTGATCGACAAAAACATTAATAAACGTTCGTGAAACTACACCTGAAAACATTACCTATTCATCAACGGCAAATTTTAGCTAATTACATTTCAGGCATAATAGTCCCGGATTTTCTCCTAATGGTCCATTGTCTCATTTAACCAAGCTACTGATATTGCCCCATTAAATCGGAATATTTCCACAGCATAGTGTTTCCATTTTCTTTTATTTCGTATTTCTTAGAGGGTCATCTCCGTTTTTCAGAGGCCAACGAAACCTTAAACTCTAATGAAAATTATTGTCAGGGGTTGTTTGTAAAAGGATAAAATAGGCCTTTTTAGTATACATAGTTTCCAGTCATTTATTATCTGAAATCACTGGGACAGGTATTCGAGGGATAAATAAGTGCATTCTTTTTACAGATTAAATATCGTGGAACATCTCGATCAGTCTAGAACGAATGAATGATTCTTGGAATTCAGGCCATAAAGCCAAGAACTTAGACACTTCCAGCCATTCAGGTGTTATATCTGATGGAGTTACAATAGTTGGGCACCAAGACAGAGAGACTCAGAAAATAAATGATGTGAAAACTCAAGGATTTTAAAGGTGCAACTGGGGCCAAACTCCAACGCTACACGAATAGTAGCAGAGAGGTTGGAGAGTAAGATGGAAGAAAGGGAGCGGGAATGGATGACAGGAAAACGGCTTAAAATTGGGCGCAGTCATTGAGACACACTGACGGTAGTGTCCCGTTACGGGGCTGGGGTTCAGATGATGCATTCAAGAAAAAACAACCTTGGCTGATCCAAAGTTCAAGAAGTTGTGGAACTGTCTCTGGCTTATGTTAGCAATTTTTACTGTTCAGCTTCAGTGATTTATCGTACCGCAAAATTTCACCTCCTTAAAAATGAAGGCTGGTCTCATTTACATTACGTTAGTCTTTACTACTCTGACCACTTCTTTTTGTATGTTAAGTAAATCACTGTTAATATCTCATCTATCTCTGCATCACAGATGATGTGACAACGCATATTATCCAAATAATTGATGCAATAAGACTAAAAGATTTTTTTTTTTACTGGAGAAGTGAAATCATTCATCATTCAAAATCATGGAAAAGAGATTGAGAAAACAAGAATCGGACGAAACTTTTAATAGGTAATATTAACATTGAAAAATGCACGGGCGACAATGGAAACAATACTGGGTTAATTGATCAGATTTACTTATTCAAAGCAAAAGGACACCACCCAGATTAAATGCCATTATTTAAAGAATTCAGGAAGGATGACATAGGAATCTATGGAAAATTAAAGAAACTGAGCAAAGTAAACACTAAAAAGAAGGTAGGTATCTCGTTCGTTTCCTTAATTGGTGGAAAAACACAGCCGTTTACAATCTGAAATGTTATAGTAATGGCGAAATAGTAATGAGTTTTCAGCTTTTTGTAATCGAATTTACTAAACGACTAGAGAGACCTTGAAAAACCGGCCTAAAATTCACTGAAGCCTTTATGTTCCCGGTGAATATTTCGTTCTTTGCAAGTCTTAAGAACAGGTTTGATATTTCAGAATACGGTGAATATTTCGTTCTTTGCAAGTCTTAAGAACAGGTTTGATATTTCAGAATACGGTGAATATTTCGTTCTTTGCAAGTCTTAAGAACAGGTTTGATATTTCAGAATACGGTGAATATTTCGTTCTTTGCAAGTCTTAAGAACAGGTTTGATATTTCAGAATATTTCGTTCTTTTGCAAGTCTTAAGAACAGGTTTGATTTTCAGAATACGTTATTTCGTTCTTTGCAAGTCTTAAGAACAGGTTTGATATTTCAGAATACGGTGAATATTTCGTTCTTTGCAAGTCTTAAGAACAGGCTTGATACTTCAGAATACGGTGAATATTTCGTTCTTTGCAAGTCTTAAGAACAGGTTTGATATTTCAGGACTCTGAACATTCCAGTTCATGCATTGAAGACCGTAACCGACCCAAGGCGTCACATCCACTGATTATAGCTGTAGGTACTGAGCTTAACGAACCCAAACCTGAATAAACTAGGAATTAGATTTTTTCTTAACTTGGAAGCAATAAAACAAAAATTTTCTATTTTGGTGTGTTTTTAGCCCCAGTTATATAAACCAACAGTATTCGACTGATTGTTCCTTTGGAAGAAATATATTCTTAATAATTGTTTAATAGTATAAGGTTGTCTCACGTCTCCCAGGATCAGTTATGATTCAATCATTACATTAAGGAATGGTCAATTTCTTGTGGCTTGTACCCCTACCCCCAAAAGGGCCTCGTGTTTTCAAACAAAAGAAAAATGTACATACTCCAGTATTTTACTGTATATCTTACGTTATTGACATAAATGTCGTGAAATATATGTAGCTGATTTGAAAATGCCGTTCCGCTGATAACTGGCTTGTTCACGTATTGCACGAAGTTGTGTTTGAGTGCGCGTGATTATTTGTGAGTGTGGATGTGATAAAAGGACAGCGAATAGCTGTAGATCACCTCCGCAGTAACAAAGCATTCCGATACCACTTAAAATTTATCATTTTTAGGTGCAAGATCTGAACAGTTCCCTAGCTTTGTATGCAATAAGCCAACATTCCATAAATGTATTGTTCATCATACCTTGAAATTTATAAATTGAACAAAATTCAAGACTGTGAAGAGATAATTGGCTATAACGGCGTCCTTTGGATGAAAAAAACTTATTTTTCATGATAAACTAATCCCATTCTCAATTGTAAAACATCAGTACAGAGGTAATGGGAACGAACAAAGTTTTTTTTTTTATTATCCGAATAGTTGTTTGGGTGCTTTAAGCAAGGCGTTTGTTAATTGTTTATGAATGATTTCCCTATGTATATTAATATTTAAATATTCAGAATTATACTTTTTAATATGTAGATAAAATGTCTGTTAGAACTGTGCCATATCGTATTACTTATTGCAGTTGGAAACTATTAGCTTTCGGTCAGGGACTGTAATTAGCTGACTGTTTAAACTCCGATTGGCGGGTCATGCACTGGACTCAGACTGGTATTATATTACTTCCCAATGAAACATTCTATTTCCAATAACAATCGATTTTATTGTTGTACATTTTTGTAGTGATGTGAATGAACAGTATTTCCATTTGTCTGAAAATGGCGAATGCACACCATTTATCTTACATTCAAAGGATATTAATACCCGGTAGAATGTCTTTTTTTCTTAAATCTACTCGAATTTTTTTTGGAATAACATTTATTACAAGTATGATCCATATGGTATTAAAACAACTCTCAAGCTATTAAGCTAAGTCCATCATTTCCATTACTCAGTTATATTTTCTCTCTCTTCTCCTACTACCAATGAATTTTAAATACGAATTTGACTTGAATTTTGCTTGGAACTAAACGTGGTGTAAGCAGGCGATAAAAATTCACTTATAATGAAAATGTGTGTGTATATATATATATATATATATATATATATATATATATATATATATATATATATATATATATATATGTGTGTGTGTGTGTGTGTGTGTGTGTGTGTGTGTATGTATATATATATATATATATATATATATATATATATATATATATATATATATATATATATATATATATATATGTATATATATACATAATGTTGTAAGGTTTTTCACAACCTCGTTACATTGTTATTTCTTTGCTGGGACGATCGAAACCTGTTTTCCCGATTGTTTCTCAGTGAAGGCCGTTCACCTCTTCTTTTCTGAAGGAAGAGGTGGAGGCGAGGTGACGTCCGAGGGCCCGTGGCTGGCTGTTGCAGTCAATTAAAATTTGGAGACCTGAACAGTCATAAACGGCATGGGGGATCTGTATGGTCAAATCGGGAGTTGGTAATGGCTGTGCGTTTGGGATTCTTCACCTGCAGGTTTAAGTGCGTATGTCATGTGCAGCAGGGCCAGCTTCAACATCATAACTTTAAGGACCACGGTGTCTGATTTGCAGTTTTGCAGTATATGTCTGTGTTCTCTTGATAGGTGGCTTCGTCTCCGTTTTATCTACAATCTTTGCTAGGTAGAGGTTTTTAGTTTAGTTGTTCCTCATCTGCGTCAGCTGTAATAGTCGTGATTTTCAGCCGGTGGAGTGTTTTGTAGTATTTACTATAGAGGATTTGAGTTCCAGGTTTTAAATGGTTCATTATAGTGTTTTTGGTGGCATTTATTTTATTTTCTTAAGTGTAGTTGATTACTTTCATCCTGTTCATGGTTTGAATTGTGATCGGTGTCATGCTGTAAGTTGTCTGTCATTTTGTATAATTTCTTGTGATATGTAATTCTTCTACTTTATATGTATCCTTTGATGCTGTGGTAAAAATACATGGTGTATGACTGCGATGCTACTGATTTTGATTTGTGTATCGTATTGCGATTTGCTCATACTGAAGATTTTTTGTAAATTGAGCTACTGACTGGCTTTGTGAATGTATTTAGGAAGATTGTTAAAGTTAATAAAAATTATAAATTCGTTCGAAATAAAGCTAGTTTTTAAGATCTGTTTTGTGTTATTTGCCTCCAACCTAGTCTTTGTTTGCTTCAATTACTGCATTTAGTCCCGATCTAAAGAATGAAGACCCTAAAAGGGTTTATATATATATATATATATATATATATATATATATATATATATATATATATATATATATAAAGGAAGTGAGTCTACAGTTCGTCTCAAGAATGAAGACCCTAAAAGGGGTATGACTATTAAAGTACATATGTAAAGGAAAGCGAGTCTACAGTTCATATATAAAAATATAATGGGAAGAGTTTTCTTAAATTTATGTCGCTGAAACATAATTACGTAGTTTTAAGACTCCGCTATATCTGTTAAGAGTAAAAATAATAGCTCATTTTAATTGAAATGTCCCTTTCAAACATAGCCGAGATGATTGCTTTGTGCTCAAAATAATAGATTATTACTCAAACTCAAATGCCCCCTTAAGTACTGATAAATCACATTTTTCTCAAAGGACATAAAAGGGTTGTGTTACGATTAGTAAAATCTTCTAGTTCTAAAAGTTTTGCTCCAGAGATTTGCTACAATGAATTAGGGAAGGATACGCCTTAAAAAAAAAAAAGATTCGTCGTTTGCACGAATTAATTAACAGCTTCGCCGACGATTCTTTAAACTGGAAAAGAAACTTGTCAATCTAGGTTGCATACTTCAACATTGTAGAAAAAAATGCAATATATTGTAGTAAAAATAATTGAATTACTTTGATAAACTAGAACGATATATCTCATTGCAATTCTAACCCCTATTCACCTAGGAAGTTAGAGGGTTTATCAATTTACTGCTTTTGACGGCAAACCTATTCACCTAGGTAGTTAATAGAGGGTTTATCAATTTACTGCTTTTGACGGCAAAGTCAAATTACCGCTTCGATGACAAAATCTAAATTAAGAGGTTGTCATAAGTCTTCTACTGGCAGGCAGTCTTGTTAAAATACTAGAGTAAACGGCACTCATTTACCTAACTTATTTCGGCATTTTCAAAAATTACCAAGTTACTAACAGATGGAAAAAATGAAAGTTAAGAAAATTAACTTGAAAATATGGAATGAATATAGAAAAGCTTGAATGATTAAATTATAGGATTTCTAAGAAGATTATTTAATAGGTTAGTAAGTGGGTCTTAAGCCCGAGATACCAGGAATATAAAGTAAAGCGTTCCTAAGCGAAGAGTAAATGGGAATTTCTTTCAGAGGCTAAAAAGTGTTTGCTTCAAGATATTGATATTATGGGAGTTTATAATGTAAATTTTGGAAGTTAAACTGTCTAGCAGTTGCAACATGGAAGGAACTTTCACTCAAGAGAAATCTATTGTACTCGAAATTGAAAAGGAAGAATAACGGAAACTTCCTAAAACTTCTGTACCCATGAATATAAATGGAAGGACAGAAAATAAAGCCGAATTGGGCCCATTTCTAGATACAACGTAAACAACACCAGAGCTATAAAGAAAGCAAAATTCCTCTCCCCGGGAATTCACAGCCATTTTTGAAAATCTATGGAATGCGTAGCCTATGACCAATCCTACTAACACGTTAAAATAACAAAAAATCAGTGACTGTAGAATCTTATGGACGGTATAACCTCGATGGGCTGACGTTTACCCACACAAGGACCTCCCGTTTTGATATATACATTTTGACAGAACAACGAATGCTCTCTCTCTCTCTTCAATGCGTGTACGACTAGTATTAGTCGGATAACACTTAGGGGCGTAATTCATTGCTTAGATCAACAGAAGCCTACTATATTTTTGCTACCTGGCCTACTTTGTTTCTCCTTGTTCGTTTGTGACTTGAACATTGGGGCCTCAGTAGGTGAAGGCAGAGTGGCAAAGAGAGAGAGAGAGAGAGAGAGAGAGAGAGAGAGAGAGAGAGAGAGAGAGAGAGAGAGAGAGAGAGAGAGAGAGAGAGAATGTCTTTTCGGGTAACAATCTTGTCTACCACTAAATGCTCTGTAAATATATTCATATTTTGGACACAAAATTAGATTTTCAAGTGTTAACTCGTCCACTAGTTTAGCTGCTTGAAGCAAAGTCAGATCATAATTCTCATCAGGTTAAGCCTTAAAATCAGTTTTGACAAAATCCCAAAATTCCTTAACAGACGGAAGACTTTTCAGTTTTTTAGAAGTCGCTGTTAGTTGTTCTTAATATATACGTACTAACCGAAATCCACTCCTTCCATATGAGCTCATTTTCAAAAGCTGGACACTAATTTCTTTGATACGCGTCAAGATTTTTACATCTAGGCTTCTCGGCTCAGCTTATATATTTGTAAAATGATACTAATAATAGTTCCACTATCAGGGGCATCCTCAAACCAACGCAACTGAATATGTTTGTTGAGATTTTCTTTTCGGTCACTGTAAACGTTCTGCAGACTTTACAAATGGCTGGAAAAAATATCATCGAAGCAGAATAAATCGAAATACCACTCACCTTCAACTTAGCCTCACTAGACGAGATCTGTTCTGATTCCTAGCCTGAGTTTTTCCAACAAAAATGTTTCGTCGTTCTGTCTATCTGTCTGTCGGTCTATACCCCTTTCCATTTCTTTAACTGAAATATTTTTCCTTTTTGCTCAGAAAGCTAGAGAAACTGAACCAATTGCTCTTCGGTGAACGTGTTTTTATATTAGAAATGTTCTATCCTTCTCTGGTACACACAATCCCTCAGGGCAGGTTCCACCTCAGCCAATTCAAACCCCTGAGCTCTTACCAGCAATTCGGTACTTCAAAATAGTGCTTTCTAATCTTTTGTTAGAAGAGATTTTAGAAATTTATACATTTTTTCTGAGTCCTAAGTATACAATTGCGTGGTTGGATCCCAGAATAAGAACGGGTTTTTTGCGAGTCAGCAGCGATGTGTGAATACAAAGAGGTTTAACTTTATACCTCAGAATTAAAATCTAAATAAAGCTACTGCTTATACGACCACACTGAGCATAATCAACCTCACTATTTGGCTTGTTTCGAAATATAGTTATAGACAACTGATTATCATATGGAGTAATTAAACAAATATCTTACACATTAGATATAAGTCTTTGCCGTAGGCAGGTCAGTTTCTTTTAAGCACAGGCACTAATTCTACTATTAGTACTATCTTCACAACCACGCAACTTGATCAACATTAAAATTACTATTTAAAACATTACATTGGTGACAAAAGTGATGACAGAGGATCAATGCAGACGAAAGATGTCTTAGCTACTGGTAATTTTGATACAGCAGTCATGATTAAAGAAAATATCTACCAACCTATTTGTTTACTCTTGTTAGGTATATGTTAGTAAATGGCTGTCGTATTAAAATTACCAGTAGTTAAGACATCTTTCGTCTACATTGATCCTCCATCATCACTTTTGTCAGTTTTTTTTGTCATACTACTTATAAGGGAACTAACATATTTGTGGCTACTCACTGTACAAATAGATACAGAGTACTTTACGGCAATTTAGAAAACACTGCTCTGAGTTATTAAATGAAGTTGTCAATCTCTGACAGGTAATGAAATGTGATTTTTCTTAAACATGTTCAAGACAAATATATATATATATATATATATATATATATATATATATATATATATATATATATATATATATATATATATTATATATATATGTATACACGAAACAGATATAGAAAAATAGTAGATTATAAGAACTAGCAAATATATTTGATCGTTCTTCACACTTTCTAAAAACGTTTACATTTTTACTTATCATACAACCCATGAAATAATTGCTGCGCGGGATTAATGACTTTAATTATATACAGTATATATATATATATATATATATATATATATATATATATATATATATATATATATATATATATATATATATATATATATATATACTCGAGCCCACACACGCAAGAATATCTGAAGAAATGTTGCATATTATTCCCATCAGGGATGATGAAATCTATTACATAATATTCTTTCATTGAAATTTCTTCACTTTTCGAAAACCCATCAAGGAAATTGTACATTTTATCGTACCTCGCTTACTTTCCATTCCTCTCTGTCGATCTGTCTGTGTTAACCTCGAGGAGTTTCAAGATCCTCAGAAATTATAATATGTCGAAATTCGATACACCGATTACCGTATCTGAAACGGGATCAGGTTAACGTCACATGGGATTACGGGACACGTTAAGGGAACGGCTTTCTCCAAATGAGATTAATCAAACTAATTCTGATGGGGTGCGAGGGCAATGCTGTAATGATCTGTTTCGTCACGATGTGATTCCTGTAAAAATCCTGCGCACTTGATTGAGAGTTTAGAATGATTTAATCAAGTGATAGCTTTTTTATATGACTCGATAGAATGTTAACTCATGTTTTCTCTGAGTTTCTCATACGTAGTGGAATCTAAAACTTATGCCTTATTGGATGCTTGTTACGTTAATATTTTCTTTCTTTCCTTCTTCAGCTAGAAACCCTTATGGATGGTGTGAACAGACTACACTTATGGAAGATGCCAAAGGACATCTAAATATTCTTGGCGTGAATATTTCGATTAAATAACGCCAGGGAAACATCATAATCTTAACACCAAAACAACATTACAATCTTACTACTTTTAGGTTGAATTTGTTATGTTAATGTTGCAAAGATTCCTTTATATTTGAGCTGCTAACGGTAAAAAGTTTTACAACTATACTGACGATGAAGTCATCTCGTAATATCGTTACAAATTAATAGTTTCATCTCCAGAAATTCTGCACTGGGAGACAGGTGTCTGTAAACCCCTTTATCGAGCATACATTGAAAATTTCTATGCTCATATGCCCGGCAATGTATTCATATTCCGTAATCAGATAACTACTTAGTCAAGAAAAGCTAGAAATCTACACTTCCTAAGTGAGGAAAAGGTATATGGAATCTTGTATACTACATATACGATATATATATATATATATATATATATATATATATATATATATATATATATATATATATATATATATATATATATGTATGTATGTATGTATATATATACACATATATAAATATATATATATACATATATAAAGATAGATTGGTAGATAGATATATACATGAGGGACATTCAATTAGTAATGCAATATAATTTTTTTCTCTGCCAGTTTTAGTTCAAAAGATTTGAAATTTTGTGTGGGACATCCTTAAATATTCCGGCGTTATGTCACGTATTTTCATGAAATTCCGATACTCGGCTGTAATATAATAAGCCACCAAAAGGGGGTCTGTGACTGAGGTACGTTCTAAACAAAGAGCAGTGATAGAATTCCTTTTTGGCAGAAAACGAGACCGTCACAAATATTCAGAGGCGCTTACGGAATGTCTAGAGAGACCTAGCGGTGGACAAAAGCACTGTGAATCATTGGGCGATGTCCATACCATCCTCAGAAGAAACACAGGAAGTTTGTCCCATCTCCCGCACCCTGGCCGGCAGCGCGCACACACACACATGTACATACACACACGCACACATACATAATACAGTATATATATATATATATATATATATATATATATATATATATATATATATATATATATATATATATATATTATATATATATATATATATAAGCACCCTCTTTACTATGAAATTTCTTCGCACGTCTTATCACTGTTAAATTTGAATATACTTCGTTAACAGATATTTTCATTCTGGCTTATATTTTCAACAGAAAGGCCAAAGTGACGCAAGACCTGCCCTGACATTGGTCCGCAGAAGCTGTCAGTGCCTTGTAATCAATAGAAGCTATCATAGGGGGATGTTTAAACTCCATCCACTGCTACATAATATGGAATAACATATATGTATGATCTTTAAAGCTCCTGCCTCTTCCAAATCCTGTTTGTTCTTAAAAATACTATACATACATATATATATATATATATATATATATATATATATATATATATATATATATATATATATATATATATATGTATATACAGTTAAGTATATCTTAGTTTAACCCAGACCACTGAGCTGATTAACAGCTCTCCTAGGGCTGGCCCGAAGGATTAGATTTATTTTTACGTGGCTAAGAACCAACTGGTTACCTAGCAACGGGACCTACAGCTTACTGTGGAATCCGAACCACATTATGACGAGAAATGAATTTCTATCACCAGAAATAAATTCCTCTAATTCTTCATTGGCCGCTCGGAGAGTCGAACGATGGGCCGACAGCGTGCCAGCAGTATATACAGTATATATGGCATTTGTCTTGAAGATATTCAGTGAGATATAGGTGGCAAGGATAATACCATCGGGTTGGAAGAATGGTGTGATCATCGAAGTTCCAAAGAAAGATCTGAGTAGGTGTGGTAGTTGGAGGGGAATCACTTTGTCACCTGGAGCTTTGAAAATTTTCAGTAGAGTATTATTGAAAAGGTTGGGGCCAGCGGTTGATGGTACTCTGAGGATGAACACCCCAGTTTTAGAAAGGAGGGTTGCAGTGATCAGATCTTCATATATATATATATATACATATATATATATATATATATATATATATATATATATATATATATATATATATATATATATATATATATATATATATGTGTGTGTGTGTGTGTGTGTGTGTGTGTGTGTCTATGCATTTTATATACACATATATATACAAATACATGTATGTGTATGAATATATAGTGTATACATACTATATTGTAATAACCGCCATACCCTCTTAACTTCTCGATTTCCTCTGAGGAGATATAGGAAAGACTAAACATCACAAATCAAACAATTGTCAAGATCAATAAGATTTAGAAACCAAATATTTAAAATCAATTAATAGGAAATAAGAGTATAGATAAATCTAGTTCGGTCCTTAATGGCATAAGGAAATGAATCGTCGTATGACAATCACTAAAAGATTTGGAATATTTGAGGATAAAGGCTTAAGAACATTATTACAAGTAAGAAGACAGGGTAGTGTGAGAAATGATGCCATAAGGTAAATTACGGTCAAGAACTTCGAGAAAAGAAGCTTTAGAGAAGAGGATGCCCTCTCTCTCGCCCCCCCCTCTCTCTCTATATATATATACGCGTATATATATACTTATATACACACACACACATATATATATAGATAGATATATATACTGAGAAAAATGCAGCCCAAGGGCAAGCAATTGATCAGTATGCATGGAAAATGGCCCCAATCGTGCAATTTGTTTCAGGAGTGGCCCCAAATGGCCCGAAAGGTACATACATTTATATATATATATATATATATATATATATATATATATATATATATATATATATATATATATACATACACAACACACACATATATATAATATATATATATATGGTAGTCAAGATTACGCTGACCAGTAAGCCAGACAATTGTAAACTGACACCTTCTTCTGATGGGTCAAGAAATACGGCGTGTATGTGAGTGCGTGTGTGTTTGTTTGTATGAGTGCATGTATCTGCAAATTTGTGTTTACTACATCTACAGAAATGCTTCTATGAGTAAAAATGCTCTAAATTTCAAGAGAGAGCACTTAAAGGCTCTGCATTCAGTATCCATTCCATCCACCTTACGTAACGTGACTCTGGTAAACAACCCGTTTTGGGCCGACAATAAATATACAGTATTTTCATCTGTACCGTTACCTGACATGCTTCTTTCAAAAGGAATCCATAAATGCTCGTTCGTAAGAGCAGAGAGAGAGAGAGAGAGAGAGAGAGAGAGAGAGAGAGAGAGAGAGAGAGAGAGAGAGAGAGAGAGTCACCTAAATGGCTATTCGCAAGAACAATGTTTTTTTTTTTTTTTTTAGTACGATACGCTTTTTACCTCTCTGACAATCGTAGCTCATATTGCTCTCTTTTGATGTTCTCTTTGTCCTTATCGTTTGGAAAATAATTATTTGAATTCTTAGTCACTATTTACAATCTCGGTTCAGAGCTCAAAAACAGGACGCATTTACTTCAAAAGTGATGGCTTCTGTCCACTCTGGACCGACGTCATAAAGTGAGCTATCCAGTGCCGGTTCTGCTTATGTAAATCACTCGGACATAAAGAGAAATACCGAGCCTATTTTTATGTTTTCATTTTGTTTGTTTTTTTCTACGAGTGAATGCAGAGTACAGTTACTCAAGCTGTTGGAATGCAGCCTATGAATATTTTTCGTATGAGAGAGAGAGAGAGAGAGAGAGAGAGAGAGAGAGAGAGAGAGAGAGAGAGAGAGAGAGAGAGGCGGGCAGCAGCAGCAGCAGCAGCAATAAATTTTATTCCACAGTTTTTATTTACCGAATGATTCCCGATCGCTTTTAAATATGCGCGTTTGAATACGTATCCCAAACATACCATTATTTTCTTTTTTCGAGCAGTGGAAGGTTTCAGCAGTTCATTGATTGGCGAGTTGCGTTGGCCAAAGCTCTTAACGAAAGATGTCGCATTTTATGATATGAAATAATTTTTTTTTCTTTTTAATGTTCGAACACCATTGTACGTTCCATTGGTATTCAGGTCTCTGCCGCTGTTTGTAAAAGTCCTTCCTGTTATCGGTAATACACCTGACAGAAATGGCTGGTTACAGTGACATGTACCATCTCTGCATAGCAACTGTTCAATCGATAACCTTCAACAATACTATAAATATGCATTATATGGTATTTTTCGCTTTTCAGATAAATAATTTAGTCGAGATCTCTGCTGGCTGGTAGCTCTGAAGACCGGCATTTTTCCGTTTCACTGTTAATTACAATTCTTGTCTTGAACTGAAGGTTACAATTTGTAACGGTTCATTTCTGTATGCTCAAAAATAGGTTTTTTTTATACCTTTGGTGGATGTTTAAAATTAACCAGTCTATCAATCAACAGGAATTCTTCTCCCCTCTTTCCTCCCTCACTTTTTATCTCCCTCAAAACTTAGCCTTGCCAAATATCTGTTAGATTTCTTTAAAGCATAACTAAATTTATAATTTTTTAAGGAAATGCCTTCTTATTTCCAGTTCATATTTCATAACCATCGTGGTGTTTTTGTTCAATTTTGAAGAAATTACTTTCCTATAAATAAACATTATTCAAATCCATATTCCTATAGTAGATAACTTATTATTATTATTCTCTTTTCTATTCAGTTCGAAGCTTATCCTCGAATGGCAATATCAGAAGACTACCCATCGTCTCAGCATCCCTGCACCGGACCTCAAAGCCCCTTAGTAATCTGTACTATAAAGGGCTTCAGTGTCATCCACAATGGTGTGAGATCCTCAGCCAGTGTCTTCTTTACTTAGCTTTACATGGGCGTTCCGAAAAGTGTGTCTTCTCTCACACATCAGTGGTCGGCTACCACCGCTATGTTGATAACTCCTTTATTGAGGCCTGCGATGATTAAGATTTTTACAGACTGAACTGAGGCGAGCAGTGAGGGGAAACTTCGTTTCCTTGATTCCCTTGTCTACAAAGCAACACGAGAATAATGATAGAAGTTTATACAAAGAAGACACATGGCTTGAGTTAGCAACCCGAATGTTGTAAGTGAGTTAGCAACCCGAATGTTGTAAGGTAAGTATCTTCACAGTCTGTTATGAGAGCCACCTCTCTCTGATTATCACGGCGCTCGACGCATACAGAGCACAACTGGGTAACAGAGTGTATGTCACTGATGGTAATAGACAGGAAAATCAAGAACCTAGGAGAATGATATACCATACAGGTGCTAATCACGAAAGGACACTCACAATCAAGATATAATACCATATCTACATGCCCATCAGGTGCCCAGAAGTTGATGATCATTACAACAATTATGGATATGCCTCTTCAACTGTAACTGTCTACAAGCATCTGAAAACTTCCTTTGTAAAAGACTACATGTCTTGATGGCACTTTTGATTTGGACAAAACCCAAAAAACGAAACATTCACAGGATTCACGTTCTTGGGAAGCCCCAAGCCTCACGCTAGCTGTGACACCTTCATCCAGGTTACTGCAGTGCAAACTTGATCGACATAGTTAATTGCATGGCTCAGGCAATCATCGTTACATTCTTGCTACCTTTCCGTTAGACATACGTATATACTGTACTTGGTCATAATCAGGTCTTATATAATAGGACCCTTAGCCTTCCCATCAGTGGTTATGTCTACAACTGTTCTGAGTGGGGGCTTAAGCACTAGCTATTCTACTGTTGTTAACCGGGTTTTGTATGACTTTGAATACGGGAGCCGGCGTTACGGCTATCGCCAGGACCGTTTTGAAAAATTGGAGGGAGAGGAACCTACTACTTGGTGACCCTACTATTATGAACCACATCGCGAAGCAGCGCAATATTGACTCATTGCATAATTAAAGGCAATGATAAATCTATCAAGACCGACACCAGAGCCTGCACCCCAGCAATTGACATTTCAAAGAAAAAATAAGAAACCGAAAACGACCAGACAACCCGTGGAAGCAACACCAGCTCTTCGTCAAGAGAAAACAAGCCACTAAGCAATGCCAGCACCTTCTCTTCCTCAGCACATCCCTAAACCCAGCCCCCTACCTCGGACCTCAACACCATCCTGCAGTTGTGGTCCTATATCCTAGGCCCCTCCTCCTCGACATCAGGGATGAAAAACTGGTAACACTGTAATTTCTCGCTTTCAACTCAAGACTTTAATGGGCAATTTCCTAGATGAAATGCGTGAAATAATCCATGTAAAGTAGTGGGGTGCAAAGGATTACATTAGAAGCTATGCTCAATAAAGTTATGGCACTTGCTGCTTCTACGACTCTCAGGCGAGCAGCACTCCGCCAGCTGCAAATCGCACTGATTGACAATTACCTTATTTCTTTAGTTAATGTTTTCCCTTTCTATTCAGACTCCTAACGTCTAACGGCCGAATCCTTCAATTGTCGTTCTGTTTTCCACTTCAGCTTACTTTTATCAGTTTACCTTTATTGCCTTTCTGAAAGGGGTTAAAAGCAAAACAAAATCATCTACAGTCCTCCTTTCAGGGGAAAACACAAGCGAAATGCCATTAATTATATTGACAGTAAACAGTATCCCTCGAGAGATTTACACAACCACACGTCTTCTTTTAGCCAATACGAAAAAACAACTTTTCTTCCTCCCACTAACAATCTTTCCAACGGTACCTACGACTGAAAGATCTATGGTTTACACGTTCGTAACATTTCTGAGAGTTAAATAAGATATGAACTCTCCGTAGAGTTGTTTCGTGTTTTTAATTTTTTTCCCATTTTTTCTCCTGGCTGTCTACAACTCGCCAAGACACGCTTCTTCCATCCTTTCTCTCCTAAAACGGGTACCCAAGGTTTACAGTGATTTCAGTTGAAACTTTCATTTCACCTGAACATCGTTTCTCTTGCATACCAACAATGCAACTCATCCTTATATCATCATTTCTAAATGATGATATAATCCTGGCATTAAGCGAGATTAATCACAAACAACAACAACATGACCATAATCTTGTTCAGCAGCAATCCCCGACGCGACCATGCCATACAGAGGATTTTTTTAACATATAACCTGCATTATTTGCTCTGCATTTAGTCACAAGTAAACTGACAACCTTCCTTGTTCCCATACCTTTGTGTGGCTAATATGAATACTAGAAGATCATTATCCGACCTTTGCCACACAGAAGAAAGATATAAATTCTGATATAAATTGAAAAATTCGTTGATGCAGCCATCACCTTCAACATAATTAATCTTGTTACCACATTATTACCTCGTTGCTGTTTCAAGGCATTGCGAGAATGATTACCATGCCATAATACTTAATTTATTTTTCAAAGTTTTACTAATAATCTAAGACCGTACAGTGTTCACAATGCACGTGATGAATCAGTTTATTAATATAATTATTTTGAAACAACTGAATTTGTTGATGTTCTAAATACCTAACATATCATTTTACGAAATGAGGCTCAAAGTATGTGAAAAGGCTTTCTACTTAATATCGTGAGAATATAAGAGAACTATGATAAGCAGTGTAGGAGGCAAGTGATCAGTTTCATTAGCTCTCATAAAGATCAGAATTAGACAGCCTTTCCTCTGGATATTAATAAAAGAATCTAGACCATCACGAGAATTTACCATGTGGAAATGGTGGTAGAATAGTTTAATTTCATTTTTCCCTAAAAAAAATCGTTAATGTCTAAGGTTTTAGAGCCCTTCATCACCAGCTCGAATTTCAGTACCATATTGTTATCAAGTACACTCGACAGTAACTTATTTTATTTAGAACAAAATTGTGAAGAAACTACAGAAATACTTCATCTTCTTAGGGAGAATTGCATGAGAATTTCGGACCACTGCCAACGAAGTAGATACATCTATGAATGGTTTTTCAAACAGCTCGAAAATAAAATGTGTTGCATACACTTCCCGAATGATTGCATTGAATTTTTCAATTTACAATTAATCTGATAAAAATCGAAGGAAAAATTAGTCTAGATATGGTTATTTCACCTAGAACATATTTGCCATGAACATCTGGAAAATATATTTGTTAAATCTGATTCAAAGAATTATAAAAGGCACACGTGTGAATATCAAGGAATTCAGTTTCCTTCTTGATAGTGGGACAGAAAGCATTCAAACACCCAGACACACACACACACCCATCCACCCACCCACCCACACACCCACCCACCCACACACACACACGCACCCACACACATATATATATGTACGTGTGTGCGTGTGTATGTGTATTTGTTTGTGATCGCGTGTGTACGTACGTAAAATGACTGACAGACAGGACATCCGTAGGTAAGACACCTAAAGAAACATCACCAATAATCAAAATATCACTTATCAAGAGAGAAGATGTTATAAATTTCACCTCTGACTAGCCATATTATTAAGCCTCAGTAAAGGGAATATATTTTTTTTTTTTTCAAAATTCTATTACCTCTCCCTTTTCAAAATGACTTCTATGTCTTCCTCGAATTCGATCACCGGCTCCTCTGAAAACAATCGCAGAGGGCGAAACCTTCCTGCAACCCCGTGCCACCAGCGCTCGAATATCACGCGCAAAAATGACCCTTAGAGCCACATCAAAAGCAAGTGAGAGATCTAAAATCAATACCTTATTCCAAAAAATAATTTTTCTTCCATCTCTCGAATACGAGGTTCCCACCAGCTTGCCAAGGAGAGATCTTATTTGGTTTCTCTCTCTCTCTCTCTGCATGTTTACGATCACATTTAATTGTCTTTTTTTAATATTTTTCTCTTACATTGTATTAATTATCCCTCAAAGTGACGAAAATATAATTATTTTAATGTACTCTTCGGTGATTCCTTGCATTTTCCCTGAGGTGACAATTTCATCAGAATTTTAAGAGAGACTTTTAAGTAGAATGCTTGTGTTAAACAAGATTTAGTAGATTTATAAAGTTTTCATGTTATACTTTTCATAATATCGTTAGCATACAAAACATAGCAGATTTACTGCAAGGACAGAGAGGATATTAAAGTGCTTTTTTTATGGACTTTTTCATCCACCGAAGACAGAGGCTGATGTAAAAATGAACAAGTCACATTGCAGAGATACCTACATTTATTAAAGTGCTGATGGGCTTTGGAATAAGGAACTTCCAGAATGGAAGTTCCATATTCCATCATTCATTATTCCTTATTCATTATTTTCCAGAATGGAAAATAATGATACTGAAATATATGAAGACTAATACAGGAATAGGATGATTAAAGTAGACATTTTAATTTCCAACACTCCTGTGCATGTGCTTCATATATCTAATCAAATTTGTGAAACCGGCTTAGGTTTGCATATGTGACATCTGTCACACCATCTCAATAATTCCAAGTTCTTCCTCTCCTACTTCTTCCTTTATCTTCAGAATAATGCATTTATTTGTTTTGTCTTACTGAATATCATCCCTCATTGGACCAAACAACCTTAGTTTCCCGAGACACTCCGCTGCAGTCTCTTACTTTCTCATTCAGAAACCTTTAATACAACTTCTTGGGTACCCATCGTAATATTTTACCCCTCTAACTCTTCCAAAACCCTGTGTTACCTTGATCTTTATCCATCATACCCATTCTTTTACGGCTTTTGCTCATCCAGAAATACTTTAATGCGGTTAACCAATAAATTACACTTCCACCAACTTCCTGGGGTTTTCTTATTCTTCAGCGTCATGTCCTCAACGCTCACTGCCACAAGCACTCTCAGACCTATACTAGCCATTTTCACTCTCATGGTATTCTCCTCGACCTATCTTCAATCCTTCAGATCAAATAAATATTTAGAAAACTCAGTCCGATGAACCAGGACTGTGTCCACTGTCAGCAGCATCTCATCATTTGAATGTTTTATTTTGCGATCCATTTATTCAATGATCACTTTTTAGATTCACTTCCCTTTAGAATAACTTTTCACTCTAACTGCACTTAAAAAAATACTTTTTCAATTTCCTCTGGTCTACTTTATCCATTCCCCTATAGACCCATATACTTTTTTTTTCAGCCAAATAATAGCAACTCAACTCCTGTACCCACAAACAACAATTGCTGTTGTTTTCAACCTCTCCTCGGATTTGACATACTCCCCGCCTAGTGCTTTTCACGTTCTACACTCTCCGCTTTCATTCATATGAAACTTTCATTTAATGAAATTGAATCTTCACACCATAGGCTCTACTGAAAACCTCTGTCACCCTGGACTCTTGTTTCAGAGGAGTAGTGACCAGGTTTACTTGCATCCTCTCAATTTTTCACAAATGCATCCATTAACTTTGAATTTTATGTATTTTGTACTTGTAAATAATGTAGGCGACTCTTCCCTTATCAGTTTCCTATTTCCAAATTTTATTTACGAATATATTTTTGAAACCTCGAACACCAAGTAAACTTCTAGTTACAGTTTACTCCAAAGCTCAGAATATATAGTATACCAACAATGCTATCTCTATCTTGGTCACTTAATTTTATATTTAGTTCACCTAGCGCAGACATTTTCTTAAGTAAGACAAGCAGAGACTCATATTTTCTAAAGCATTCCCTGTGCCAGTTGCCTGTTTTTAATTTCCTGGACCTTACATTCACTATTAAAACATTTTCTCCTGTTACATTTAATCTTACCCAAGTAATTCTCAAACTGAAACACATTCCTTCATCCGTCTAAAAGTATTACTGCGGCTAAAAACATTACCCTTTACGTATCTCTCTTTGCAAGCTACTCCAAACATAAACATTCTTTGTGCTTCCTGTTTCTGGTAACGCTCCCCTCTATATTCATCAACTTCACACCACTCTGAGTGGTAAGAATAATGTTTTCCCATAAGTAGCTTCCAGGCTTCATAGGAATTAATTGTACCAAGAGGTATAATGAATTTCTTACTCAAACCATCAGCACTCATTAGGGAAGCAACATCCAGTTTGTGACTATCGTCTAATACATACAATATTTGGCTTCTTTTGGCCAAGAGCGACGGGCTATTCGGCCATTTACAGGTTATGCCTTTTCCTAAAAGGTTTACAGATATAATCAAGCATTCCTCGGAACTGATCATTCTAAGGGGGAGCAACATTCAGTTAGGATGACCTACTATCTTTCGGGTGTAATTCAGATATTCATTAACACACAAACGCTCACACATATATATGTGTGTGTGAGTGTGTGCGTGTGTGTGTCTGACCTATAATCAGCTACATCTAAATTAACTGGAGGATCCTGAATAAACTTTTTATGCATAAAACTTCCACAACTTAGGAAGCTTTAAATACACCTGAACCTCATATACACATTGCGCCATCCACCTATATCTTTCCGGCACTCCAGACTGTGAAACCCTTATTTCGAATACCTTTGCTACAGCATATCTCTATCACTTTGTAGGTCTTCCTATCGACAGCTCTATCCCTTAAAGAATTATGTACTCTTTTCAAAACCATATCGTTCTCATTCTTGCCACACGACGAAATAGTCAAATTAGTCCTCACCGATCCATCCTCGAAATAGTCAAATTAGTCCTCTCCGATCCATCCTTGAAATAGTTAAATTAGTCCTCACCGACCCATCCTTGAAATAGTCAAAATTAGTCCTCACCGATCCATCCTTGAAATAGTCAAATTAGTCCTCACCGATCCATCCTTGAAACAGTCAAATTAGTCCTCACCGATTCCATCCTTTCTGTTATCCTAATGAAAACCTAAGACTACAAAACAGGTTTTGTTGTTAATTCTTTTCATAAGTATTATTAGCTTTCAATGCTTGCATAAGAAATATTATTCAGCTAAAAACAAATAGATAGCCTACAGTACACTGATGATTTTCCTTGTCCATTATTAAAATAAATCCAACAACTAATACGAATATATTCGACAGTATATGATATTTTCTAACAATAAACTGAACCTGAATATGCTTCCACGAGAATATAATTTATGTCGTCGATGAATTTGTATAATACTAAGTATGAAATGGACACATTTCTGGCGTGGATATCAGTGACTTTCTCAGTTAACAAGACCAAATATCAGCAGGGAATGGAAGCATTTTTCAGCCACGAACGGTAGGTAATCTGGAATGAAAACGCCTATCGGTGTGGTCTGAACGAAAATAACATAATCAGAAATTAAGTTGGCCTTATTTGCTTGATACTCAGACTTCTTTTATCTGAAGCAATGTTATGTTCCATTATTATAATCCGCGGGAATCTGAACTTTCGAAGACTGTTTGTTACATACATCTGTTTATCTAATGATTAGTACTACAGCTTATTATTTCAATATGTTTCTGAGCAATCATAGTTTTTTTGACGGGTTTATTTTACAGCATAAAATATAATGAATGGATCTAAACAATATCACATGCAATTTGTCAACCTTGAATTCGAAAGACTGTTGTATTATAAAGTTAGTAACAATAATTTTGTTCACTAGTTTATTTGTACTCTTAAAATACGTTCACTTTATTATGTAAAATATATAAGACTTAATGTGACAAGCCATACTGCAGAACCCTTTATCTTTTGCTAATGGGAGGGATATTCTTAAACGAATTACTTACGTATACACTCTTAAAGCACGACCTTTAACAGAAGACTTTCAGTTTTCCCTCCAGCTCTTAAATTGTGTTTATCAAGTCTAATTCACTAAGCTCTGCATTAGCGTGGTGTTTGCAGGTCATTTGACTCTTACGTAACCCTTTGGCATTCAGTAATCCTAAACCCTTGCTGCTGAAAATGTTCTAATTCTAGCATGGAATATACAGTAATCTAACTGGGATTTGTTTTTAAACACAGATTCCATATTTGGTCACGATAGGTTTCATATATATCACGTTAATTTCAGTATGCAATATAGTTTTTTACTCGTGAACGAGCGTACTTTAAGTGAACAAAAACAGTCACTGTCAAAAGCACCATTAAGAGAATGGCAATTTATAAACCAACCAATTAAAACAATACTTTTGATTGCAGTTAACTAAGGGTCAGTGACCATGGAATTTGATGCAATATACTTTCCTGTTAATCTGTTAAAAGTAATTTATAGGTGACGAACACTAATACCTATGCTACATTTCACGAGCAAATGCTTGCTGAAGAGACTTATCACAGCTAATACGATTACAAAGCAATTTCAGCATTAAACTTTCTGTTCACAGTAAATATAAAAATTGTTGACAATACTCGCACTGAATCTAGCCTAGAAATATATATAAAAAGGCACACGCGTCAGTCTGGTTGTACATTAGCAGTGAATTTAGAAAAACTGCATTAATTTTAAGCCCTGTAATATATTTTTTACATCGTACCCACGTGGCTTACGTACATTAGTAAGCTATTTATGAAGCGTTTTGTAATGCAATGATCATATTTCCAACAATTGCCTTTCTGTGCTTTTTTTATTATGACCCAACGTACTTTTAACCTGCACACTAACTTTCCATTCTCGTAATTGTCCCTTTTGAATAATTTATGACAGGCTTTGTAAATGCCATCACAGCTGGACACCGAAAGGAAATTTGCATTTACAGTGGTACATATTAATTGCCTTTTTCCCCTCTATCCATATAAGTTCTCTTTTCTAATTACCTGCCGTATTTTTTCTCTGTATCAAACCAGATATATAATATACGAATACTGGGAATAATATACAACCATCAAATCATGCAGGTAAACCAGTGCCTTTGGCCGCCTTTGTCGTATTTTTAGGAATTAGTGAGAGGTCAACTTGTATCTCTTCACACTGCATTTTCGGAGGCTCAGTTGATCTTGGAAAATTTTCACATTTTTTTTTTTACTTACGCCTTATACTGTTTATTGGTGTGTGTGTATATATATGTATGTATATATATATATATATATATATATATATATATATATATATATATATATATATATATATATATATATATATATATATATATATATATATATATACAGAGAGAGAGAGAGAGAGAGAGAGAGAGAGAGAATAGCAACTTTAAAAATAATATTTAATAGAATACTTCATAATTTTCACAATACTCTTTCATATTTTCAGACACTGAACATAAAATAAATTTATTTTACTCAGGTTTTAACTTGCAAATAAATTACCAACAAAATAAATAAAGTACACGAATTATATATTCTAAACGTAAAATAATCTTAGATTACTGCGTATTTTCGGAAATTCATACTACATCCTCGACAGCTTAACCGAGAACGCGAAAGCATAAAGCAAGCCAGCTCCCAAAACAACTGCCAAACAGCTAAGCAGTAATAGGCAGAACCTGGCTCTGCCAGCAATCATCTTGCTCTGATTGCCACAAGGTTAACCACACATTACGACAAACGCTGTTGCAACGGCACTTGAGAGGAGAGCATAGTTGCAAGATCTATCATTAGTGTCAATCTTAGCACAATATGACATTGTTGAGGTTGTCTCTGGATTCCCAGGGTTCTATGTTGATCTTGGGGTTTGTTATTTACGAAAATGATGCCTCCTCTGTTTCCAAAATGCTCATTTCTCATATTTTACATTAGTTTCAGTATTCTGCTTGTGAAAGATCTTTTTGTGAGTTTAGTATTCTGCTTGTAAAAGATCTTTTTGTGATATGTTTCTTGGTCTATTTTTTTTCTCTTGCTGATGTAAGTGGTACCGAATCATTTTTCTGACATTTATAAGAGGAGAAAAAATAAAAAAAAGGGAAAATAAATATCCAAAATGCGCGAGTATGATGGTGACAATAATTATGAAGTGTTATACACTTTTCTTTTGTCATTTTTTAGTTTTTGTTTTTACCAAGCAAAAGATTTTGATATTTAAACTTGTTTCATACTGATATATCAATGAAAACAATGGCTAGAAGCAATATTTCTTTAGCAGTAAAGTATATATAAACCATTATAAACTACGAATACAAAAATGTTTTGACATTTCATGAGTATATTTCTATTCTTAATACCAAAGCGTTCACTTTGGGATGAGAGTTATTGAATAAATCAAGTACACTTAAGCATTTACTAGGCTAAATTCGAGAAGTTAAGAGGACATTGTGGCTATTCCAGCTACATGTGTTTCTGGTAAAAAGTGACCAGTAGATTCTACATATATATTTCAGCTTAAATGCAATTAAAACGATTGCCCACTAGGCTACTATGGTGAGGAAGGATGAGTCTATTCCAGTTCTAATAAACGTATCTGAACTCGACAGGTATACGTATGAAAAAGAGGCAACAGACTTATATCCTTCTCGTGGTCACATCGGCAACGTGACCTCGTTGTGATTATGGGACACGGGTTCGTTTCCCGCTACATGACATCATAATTGCTTCAAATTTCTTGCACTTGGATCTAAGGCTTTGTAATGACAAGCATATCCAAAAGAGCGCAAAATATATAATTGGAGAAATATATATATATATATATATATATATATATATATATATATATATATATATATATATATATATATATATATATTATATATATATATATATAAAAGTGAATATTTGTATATTTTTGAATGTTTGTACATTTGTAAATTTGTATGTTTGTAACTTTGTGCTCTATAGAAATCCGAACCGCTTGACCGATCTAGACAAAATTAGGCACGTGGCCATCATTTTACCAAACTTAGATAACAGGGTAGGTTTCAAATCCGTACATCCTTCCCCTTCGCCTTTCCCCATCTCCCCCTCTCCCTTTACATTCGTAACTTATGTGGTAACCGCTTAACTGATCTAGACAAAATTTGGCATGTGGCCATCAATTGACCCAACTTAGATAATAGGGTAAGTTTCAAACCCGTATCTCTTTCCCTTTCCCCTTCCCCCATCCCTCTTCCCGGTTTTCCTTGAAAACTGGGATTGATTTGATATGGCAAGTATATTCTAATTAGTATTAAATATAACATTTTTACAAAAGAACAGAAGTGGCGCACCCTGGAGCAAGCTTGCATCAGTAATAGTTTATGAAACTTTTGCAAAATTAGGATAACTACTCAATACTTTTAAAAGCACTTTATGAGCTAAGATATTGCATAAGGTAACAAGAAAGGAGGAATATTCAATTTCTCCTCAGGAATGGGCTGCTGCCATGAACTTGTCAGCAATTATGGTGTAACTGACGAGCATAAGGTGTGTTACATGAGCTACATTTTCTTTGGAGTATTCTTGAAAAGGCGATGATACATAAAATGATTGGGGACAACGAAGAGAAATGGCAAAACCGAGTGAAAGACGTTGCAAGTGTTTGCGAGAAGAGAGACATGGGTAACAATGTAAGCAAGAGTTAAGTATACTTTAGTTTAATCAGACCACTGAGCCCGAAGGATTAGACTTATTTTACGTGGCTAAGACCCAAGTGATTACTTAGCAACGGGACCTACAGCTTATTGTGGAATCCGAACCACATTATACCGAGAAATGAATTTCTATCACCAGAAATAAATTCCTCTAATTCTTCACTGGCCAGCCGGAGACTTGAACTCGGGCCTAGCAGAGTGCTAGCCGAGAACTCTACCGACTCGTCCAACGAGGAACTTGTAAGCAAGAGTAATATTAAGATGGTGAAGGGAGACTGGAGAATGGAGTCAGTAGATTAGTTTAGGTATACTGGAATAAATGTTTTCATTGAGAGAAGAGACTCGCTGAATAGGTGAAGTGAGGATGTGCCAAACCATTTACAAGTGACTGGAAACTGGAAGTGTCTAAGGAAGCAAAGTCGGAAGGCATGTAGAGATTGGTGAACCAGCTACCCTTTATAGAAGCGAAGTGTGGATATTTAGTGGGAATGAAAGAAAGCGCATGGTTCACCAAGAACTTAAAGGGTGAAAAAGTTAGAAATAAAATGTGGAAAAGCACTTGCAGGGTTTATTATAAGGGAAAAGCGGGTCAGAGTGCTTTTTTTATTTTAATGATTCTTTCATGTGAAAAGCCCGGAGTATGATAAGCTGGTGGAATAAGAACTCATAACAGAAATGTTAAGTGGAAATATAAGAAAAAGACCTAGAACGAGCTAGCTAGACAAGAAGAGCCTCAGCATTAAAGAAACAAGTAAATGCAAGCATGATAACGGTGACTAATGCAGTCTACATTGTATGTAGGTGGCTCGACATGGTTCTGATAAGTCTTCTGGATAGTTGTTTGAAGAAGCTAATGTTATAGAAGTTTTGTGCACAGAGGGTTCATCGAAGATTCATCAGCTACAGCATGAATTCGACAGTATCTGCTGTGATTGTTTACATTGAAATCGTCCCGTGCAAAAGAAAATGGGTAATTTTATGTATAATAAATACATACATAATACACATACACACACGCGCGCACATATATATATCCTTATTTTATTTTCAATTTCTATTTTAATCATCTAAGTATTTCTATGCTACCTGATAGTTTTACACTTTTTAGTCAATGTCCTATGGACTCGGCCTCACAGCCGTGTGTCTCCCTTTGTAGCGTCGCGTCGGTGATAAAATAATACCAACATCCAGCGTGTTGGTATGAAGGAAATTATTTATACAGCTAGTAACCAGAGGAAGTGTATGGATCCATTACCCTTATGGAAATGGGCCCATCCATATCGTGAACGCCGCCTGTTAGCAAAGCTGGCTTGTCATTAGTTCACTAACTTCACTGTTTGTAAAGACAAGCAAAATTACATATTCATTTACGTATCGGTCCTTCTATATATTTTTTTTCTTGGACTGGAGATGGGTGAGGGATGTACTAGAAAATGAAGTAGAAGGTTGAGCTTAACTCGAACGTAGTCTTTTGCTTCTTCATAAGTAATCTAATCCTTTCTTTCATATTACTAATTTGTTGTAACGCTTACTACTTTACTGAGCTATTAATGTGAACGCTTACTACTTTACTGAGCTATTAATGTGAAAGAAGTTTAAAGATCAGTTCCATAGGAGAGATCATATAAGCCATCTGCTTTTCACATGCATGTTTAGTAAATAAATATATCTTCTAGAACGTTACTTATCTGCTTCGTAAATCAGTTAACCCTAACTGGACTGGAGGTTGTATGTAACGTAAATAGAAACTGATTCAGTGTAGTCGGAGACCCTCTATAACCTATGGTCGCCTGTATTGTAAAGCAATTTTTCCTCGAAAGCAATAATGTGAAAAGTATGAACCCAACTCGTTTTGCAATTAGCCGACGTCGGGTACCAGTCTAGGAGTGACCTATAGCAGACACGTGAATGATCATGGGAAACTGCCATAACGATATTTCGCTTTTACGAGAAAAGGGAAACGAAATAATAATAATACCGGGGATTAACGTCATGCATGCCAAGACAATGGACATATTGCGTGATGTTATGAGTCGTTGCTGAATGTAATGAGAAGGGTATTGAGGCATCGATATTGATGATCGCAGAAATGTAGAGAATGTTCAAATATATGTATATATAAATATATACACACAACTATTCATTATATATTTATAAACATATATATATATATATAAATACTGTATATATATATATATATATATATATATATATATATATATATATATATATATATATATATATATGCATGTGTGCGTGTGTGTATATGCATATATATGTATATTTTAACTTTGTCACTTACACAATTGTTCTTTGCATTAATACAATTACTAACAGAACCTCATTCCAACTGAATAAATATCTTAGCGAAAATATTTATTCAGGAAAAGTAAAAAGCTTTGTAGGGCTAACATTCCTTATCGTCTGGTGTATATATATATATACAGTATATGTGTGTGTGTATATATATATATATATATATATATATATATATATATCTAATTTATATGTATATATATATTATATTGATATGTGTATATTACTATACATATAGTAATATACTGGTTATATTATATAAATACATTTCATTGTATTCGTTAAGATTCGACAGTCACTGTTTTTTCAAGATATTCATTATTTGTTTTATTAAGACTATTATTCCCACCCTTGAGGACTGCAATGATAAAGTCCTGAGCGATATGATATGTTTAATTAAATTTCTATTTTATTTCGGTAAGAAATTTATCGATAACATGTTATTTAATGACTTGATATTTAAAATGTCCGAATCACTAATGTGTAATGGACTACTACTCAGCTACGTTATTCCATACCTTTTTAATATAAATTACTTGACAGTATATTTTTGTGGTTCACTCCTTCCGCGTAATCAGAAACTGTTAGTCCTTCCTTACCCCATCGCTTGAGTTTGATTGAATCGCCGTAGAGAGAAGCAAAACTGAATCTAACCAAAGGATGATAAACGTGTGACCATTTCAGATGATAAAGTACCCGGTCGCTGTACAATATTCTATTCAGAAATACTCAGCCATTTGCGATTTGGCGTCTCCACCATATATCACCCCGACAACTCTATCAGAACGGGATAGCTTCTAGCTTCTACTATTTATCATCTGGCAGAGTCAATAGAGTGGTTACAAAAACAGGCAGGAAGGGAGAGCTGTCAGGCACATCCTTAGTAAAACCAGCTACTAAATCTGGCCGTGTCCGAAGGGCCTTTAGGAAATGGGTCAGCTGGGAAAAGCAGCGATAACGAAGGAGTATGACATGAACATACTTCTAATTTTAATTTTGAGAAATAATTTGAATATCAAGTTGCTTTAAGTGGAAATCAAAGTTTCCAGGTAGAGAAGTGAAGTTTTATCCTGGCCAACTTCAAAAAAAAATGTACCAAATTTTACTTATGTAGCTTAAGTGCTGGTCATTATTGTACTAAAAACGAGCGTTAGAAGAATATTTGCTGTCTCAAATAAAATACTGGTTGATAAATATATTATTACAGACAGGAACAGCCTCTTCATTGACATCGAAAACTTACACACACTTGCTCAGTTCCAAACCGATTGGTAGCTACATATCTTCACGATCATGGGAGTTTCTTTGGTTCTACTTCCGTCTCTCTGGATTAGAGAAATAAAGGCTTAACAAGGCCCAGGACCCCTGTCAAGCAATTCGTTTACTTGGTGCTCTGTTCAGTGAAAACCTGAACATAGGGAACTTCTGCATTTGGGTTCGAATAATATGAGAAATGATGACAATAATTATTCATCACGCAAAAATTATAGGTTAATCTTATTCAGTTAGTTTCTGAAACACTAACAAAAGCGAGGATAAATAGTTGTAGCAAATAGAGAAATTTGTGCAAATTTACGGCTAGTTTAATTGCAAATTTCAGCATTAGATTTATAACTATTAAGATCATTCCGGAGGAATCCAAATTATAAACATATCTGAGCTGTTTGGATTAAGAAGGAAACTATGCAACTATGAATAGTTTAAAGAAACACCGCATATAGGCCTATAGTAAAAAAAAAAATATAAAAGCAGCAACTCCATCAACAGATATAACGTCATGGTTAGAGCTAGTTCTGGTGGCTGATGTGTTTATCCATTTACTAGTACAATAAATTACTGACTTGTTGTTATGGCAGGAATATGTGCCATATATATGTTGCTACAGAAACAAAAACAAAAGAAAAAAGCAACATACAATATTTTCATGAAACGGGAGAAAAATCTTGTAAAGGCATCAAAGAAATTATGATGACAAAAGTTGATGAAAATTATATATTACGGAAAATATACATCAATTAAATGCATATAGTGTAAACAGACATTCCATAAATATTCGGGGGTAATGAGCAGTCGTGACCAACTCCTGCCGCCTTCACAAACATGCGCAAGCGCGCGCGCGCGCACACACACACACACACACACAAACATACATCCACACATATATTTTTATTTTTAAAAGGTGCTCTCCACTTTCTGAAACGAGGCCCAACTCGTCTTAAAAAAATTTTGGATCCTACCAAACAAACTACCTTTGACGATGTGATAATTTTCTTGGATCAAGCATTTACACGAGATACATATAGGAAAATATATAATTTCTGGAAGGCTTAACAAACCGGTTCTCTTCATGAATAATTCATTTTATTATGCGGAGTGAAGGACCATCATTTTAATATTTTAGTGGGATTTCCTGTGTGTATAATATATATATATATATATATATATATATATATAATCTTCATGCATGTGTATGTAATTTTAACACCCTATCGTACGTGTAACGTGGATAAAATATCTTAATAATTTTAGAAGTCAGACATCCTTATCTGTCATATAAAGTTTATGTAAAGGGAATAACTGAAGGATCTATGAACCAGCATCACTTGTCTAAACACATTCAAAATTTATAAAACGTTATATTTTGTATTTACTCCCGCCGGCTAAGCAAACATATCACCGTTATTCTGTGCTGTAAGAGAAAAACATTCGTCTCCAAAGACGGGAAAATAATCAAAGGGAAACATAACGTAAATTTCTTTCAGAGCAATTTACTTCCTCTCCCGGTGCCTTTGGTCACGATCTGTTGACTGATAACATCGCCAGGATTTAACAGCCTCGTTGTGTAAATCTCTCGACCGTCTTGAAATTTTTTTTTACAATAAATTAATTTCTTCTTTTCTAAATATAGCACTTAGAAAAGAGTGAGGAAGAGAGAGAAAATATTCTTATATGCTCACTGTATCTGCTTGTGTTTCCTAAAATGCTCTTAAAAATATATGAGTTTTCTATGGTGTTCATAAATGCAGCATTATCTAGCTGGTGTGCTCACGTGCTATTTGTTTTCCGTTCATTTAGTTATAAAGGCTTTATATTATACATCTACATCACCCTAATTTTATTATCTTACTCTTTTATTTCTTTGTATATTCCCATATGGGTTTAGTGATATGTAAATGGTATTCTAAACATCTCTAGTGAAAAAAACTATAGTATATTTACTTATGTATTTATCACGTACCATTAGTTGTGACAGGATATGACTCTCTCTCTCTCTCTCTCTCTCTCTCTCTCTCTCTCTCTCTCTCTCTCTCTCTCTCTCTCTCTCTTAGCCTTTCCATATCTGTCATTTTACTGTAGAATTATAATTCCCAATAAGAAAGACAGGGCTGGAGGGTAACTTGAAGTAGAGGGATAGAGGAGACAGAGGAGGAGAGATAAAGGAATAAGGTAGAAAAAGGAAGAAGGAAAGAATGATAATTCGCACTTTGGTATGCAAATGGGCAGAAATTCCTATATTACCCATTAGGGAAGTTTTCAATGACTGGAAAGGGTAGGAGAAAGATTTGATTAAGTGACCCGAGGTATGGAGAGAGAGAGAGAGAGAGAGAGAGAGAGAGAGAGAGAGAGAGAGAGAGAGAGAGAGAGAGAGAGAGAGAGAGAGAGTAGATCTATATATATATGTATGTATCTATATGTATATATATATATATATATATATATATATATATATATATATATATATATATATATATATATATAGAGAGAGAGAGAGAGAGAGAGAGAGAGAGAGGTGGGGGGTTGGGAGGGAGACAAGAGAGGTCCATATTAAAACTTTCAAGACAGTAATTTTACCATAAATCAGGCTTACAGAATGATAATGGCCCATTGCACTGGAGAATGAGGTTGGCATTCGGCTCTCTATTACCCAAGGGAGCTTTTGTTAGGCCTGCAGATTTAGCATCTCTTGCTCGAGTTTTACTTTTCTATTTTAAGAAAAGATCCTAATGATTAGTGGATATTGTTGCACAGAACAAGAGTTATATATCATTTAATATATATTTTTATTTTTGATAGAATCCGAAATATTCTTCTTTAAAAATTAAGTTGGTTGAAAGTTCAGTTTCATGTGCTTGGAGTGCTACCTTGTCCTGGCGAAAATTTAAAAATCATATATATATAATCAAATAGAAAACCCAAAACTATCAAAAGTGCAAAAACAGTAAAATAAAGCTTATATATAAATGGCGTTAAAGGAAACATCAGTGCACCGTTCACCTTTAAATGTATAGTATTTGAAATGGAAATTATACGGAAATTTTTCTGACTTCAAAACCTCAGTAGAAGTTAAGAAGGCCTTTATAATCTAGATGTGAAAACAGTGAAATATGCAAACGCCGTGCGATTGTGTATAAATATCAATTTAAGTGTTCTTTTCTTTTCTTAGTTTTTTTGCACATTTGTATGTTAATGTATATGTGCGATTGTGTGCCTCCAAAAATTGTTAGGTTATACACAATAACGTTACGGGTTCACACTGTAGTGATCCCAGAATTGTGAGATGGTTTATCACATCTTTACCAGCCAAAATGAGTGTCCCAATTCACATTATTTTCATAAGTATTATACAGGCGTGTTTCTTTACCAAGCAAGTACATTTATTTTTTAGTAAACCTAAAACAACCGAAAAAATAAGAATAAAAAAATCATTTTGAACCATCGAAACCATGAAAAATATTCAACATACTTTTCACCCTTAGCATTTTAAATTTTCGGCTTATACGCTCTAAAAAAGTAATTTGTGGGTACCGCAGTCTAGAATCTAAAAAAGTCGGATGGAAAAATTAGTAAAAGAAACTGAAAAATGTACTGCTTTCCAATGATACATTTACCTCTGTAGTCGGGTAAAAAAAAAGGAGTAGTTGAGGAAAGAAATAAAAAAAAAATACTTTTGAGATACACGCAGCACCGACGGCATGATGATGTGGAAGAGGATTTGGGATGAGGAAAAATGGAGGGTATTTTGTACAGGATTATTCATAAAACAAATATTTACCTTGATTTTTGCTCTCTTTTATCTTGAAAGACTTTATTCATTAAATCGTTCTTATTTTGAGGCAATTATTTTTATTTTTTCGAAAAACTAGGGGTTCAGAAAGATATTTCTTATTTCCTTGAGTTTTTTGATATTTTGTATTTTTCTTTTGTCATCATTAAAACTAATCGTTTGTAAAGCCGCTGCATGCCCCTAATAACTTTAATAATGGTGGTAGTAGTTGTAGTAGCAGTAGCTTTGCGTGTGTTGGTAACAGTAGCATAATACCCTGAGCTAATGATGATGCAATAGTTTCTTACTTTCTCCCCATCAACACTTTTGCTCGTATTGTTAGATATAGAGGGGGTGTGATGCCTTACCACAGCTTTTCCAGCCAAAATGAATGCCCTATTTCATATAATTTTCATACATATTTTATAGGGATGTTTCTCAACAAATGTGATAATGTTTCAAGTCACAGTAATGTATATTTTTTATGTATATTTTTTCAGCAAGCCTAAAAAAATTAAAGTAAAAAATTCATTTACGAACCATCGAAACCATGAAAAATATTTCATAGATCTTTTTCACCCATGACATTTTAAATGTTCGGCTTATATACACTGAAAGGACATTTATAAGTAACGCTGTTTAAAAATCTAAAAAAAAAGTTGGAAGGAAAAATGAGTCAAGAAACTGAAAAGTGTATTGCTTTCCAACGATAAATTTACCTCTGTATTCGAGTGAAAACGAGCAGTGAAAAAAAAATACTGTTGAGATACGGGCAGTCTAAGAATATTTTTCATGACATTCCCAGCACCGACATGTGGAAAACTCACAGGCATGATGATGTGGAAAAGTTTGGGGATGAGGTTGAAACAGACGGTATTTTATATTGAATTAATCATACAGTAAAGGTTTGACCTGATTTTTGCCCTCTTGTTATCTTGAAAACTTTTACTCACCAAATCGTTCCTCTTGTGAGGTATTTTTTTTTTTTTTTTTGTAAAGGAATGAGATTGAAAAGATATTTCTACTTTTTTGAGTTTTTTGTAATGCTGCTGCATGGTAAGTTCTTCATTGGAGAGGTGGGTAGAGCTCTCGGCTAGCACGCTGTTGGCCCAGGGTTCGACTCTCCGACCGGCCAATGAAGAATTAGAGGAATTTATTTCTGGTGATAGAAATTAATTTCTCGTCATGATGTGGTTCGGATTCCACAATAAGCTGTAGGCCCCGTTGCTAGGTAACCAGTTGGTTCTTAGCCACGTAAAAAAAATCTAATCCTTCGGGTCAGCCCTCTCTAGGAATGCTGTTAATCAGCTCAGTGGTCTGGTTAAGCTAAGGTATACTTAACTTTGCTGCTGCATGGTAAAAGCGTAATGCCCTGAGCTAATGTTGATACAATGGTTGCTTCCTTTCCCCGCTCCTTATTAACACTTGTACTATAGCATTTTAGCCATATATTCGCCAAATTTGTTTTTTATAAAATTTTCAATCTTACTCGTTCTTCTCATACCTTCAGGAGCAATTTACTAAAGAGTCCTAATCTTTTTTCTTCCATTTGCATTTGGCACGCAAGTTTCACTTGCGGGCACGGGAGTTAGCTCCATTTGTACCTGCAACTATATGCAAATATATCTGCTTTCCCCTGGCCACCTTGGTTCTCTGACAGGCGTTTTTCAGAGTACGTTATACCTTCTTTGTGTATCTTGCTTTGTGATTTACCGTTTCTCGTTTTTAAACAGTATTTTACAGGCAAAGGCCTCAAATGAATCAACCACTCCTGTTTGTCTGCCTTATTATTATTGTGGATTCCGTTTATCTTCATTTCTGCTAACTCTCAGTTCTAGATTACGCCTTTCTTCACTATCACCATCTAAAACAGTACCCGTTGTTACAACTAGATATTCTCCATTACATTACAGTCTTTTTCCTTATGCAACAAACATGCATATGTATTTGCTGTCCTTTCCTTTAATTCCCTCATGTCTCCGTCATTAATAAGATCAAATAACCAATGTTTGAGACCACATTTTACTACAGCCAACCCACTCTCTTTTATGCATACTTTAGCAAATGCTTTTTTTTTATCATGAAGACTTTTCATCGCTCTCAAAATTACATTCTACACCCTATCCTATTGTTAACGTCCTCCATAACATGTGTCTATCAGCTCTGTCCTAAGGTTATTTCTAAATTCCTTTACGAAACAAACATAAGTAATTCATAACAAATACTTTATGCAAGCACCCTTTCCCTTGTCTCATTCTTCATTATTCCACACCTATCTGTTTCCCTATATTCGTATGCCTTACATTCTGTATCATGTAAAACTGTTCACCTACTAGTAGTGTTATAACCCCATAACTCTTATAACTACCAGAACGGGCAGTTAACGCATGGTTATCCATTCCTTCCCTGTGTCAGCATTTGTAAACTATCAGTTGTCCATTACCTTCCTCTGTCTTTTAATTTCGGAATAAGATAAACCACTTTTCTCATTTTATCAACTCAACCCTCTATACATACAGACCACAGATGTTCCTGTAACTATGGCAAATTTTACCTTCAGTTTACAACACTGCATCTTTCTCTTTCCTTTAATTTCTCATTAAGATAAACCCACACCGCACCTTTTCCAGTTCTTTAAACTCTACCCTCTACAGATATGGACCACAAAGTTTCCTTTAAGCATGGCAGATTTTATCCTGTTACCTTCAATTTCCACTATACATATTACGAACAGGCTTGCTGCAGCGAGTAACGCTTCCTGAGCCTTATGTCTGTCACCCACAAGGAATCACTATTTGGTTTTCCAAGTCCTAAGTATGTTTTATATCGCTCTGGATTTGGTAAGGGTTATACTGTAACACCTAGCTATTATTTTCAAGTAAACTGAGTATTATATATTCTTTTTTCTTTTCCATAATAATTAGCCTTCCAGACACGATAATTCTGTGTTCCATTTTTACTTTAAATTTCGTGATTAGATAATATAATGCTAGGGACACATTATATGTCATCAAACACATATTACTGTATTTAAATCTAAGTGAATAAAGTTTAGAACAAGGTAACAATAATTCAGTGACAATGTTTCCTCTCTCATCAGTTTCCTATTTTTCAGGCTTCATTGAGCTTGGGCAGAGTCATATCTTGATTATTATCCCAGTTTTTTTATGTTCTTTTCCCACTAGGTGTAGAGTAAAACGCTAGATGTTGCAGGAAGAAACGCTAGATGTTGCAGGAAGAACACGAACCTATTAATTGTTTTTTTTTTTTTTTCATTGGTGGAAAATAAAATAGTGTAGGGAAATCATGAGCAGTCTTGACTGTTGCACTTCAATGAAAACCAGTATTTCGTAAGAACTTTTTGTTTCGTCTTTCGGGGAATAACAATTTCACTTGTTGCAAAGGTAACCTTCCTTCATATCTTGCCCAATTAAATTACGAAATAAAGAAAAATGATTTCGTATTCCTTCAAGTAAAAGGAATTCAATTCATTTTTAAATAATATTTTTGACAAGTTTTTTGTAGTTACCGGCATCAAAGATTTGTATACAAGCTGTATTTGGGTCATATCTCTTTCATATAAGAAAAGGAAAAAATATGACATTTTGTCAACACATGAAAAGAAAAGATCACGAAAGGATTTATTTAGAGGTATGTCCCTAGATTTGTGTATTTGGGGCTCCTCGGTCAGCAAAAAAAAAAAAAAAAAAAAAAAAAAAAAAAAAAAATCATTGGGGTTAACATATATAACCGTAGCTGAATAATTTTCTATATCGTGTGGCGGTCAAACAGGAATTCGACAATATAAAACTATCTCTGGCGACCTAAATTTGCCTGAGTTCACAGTCAACAGAAGTCGTCTAAGTAAATGAACATAGAATAATGTCTGTGTATTTTGATAAATGCATGAATTTCCATTAAGCAAGCTGTTGAATATATACACACACACATATATATATATATATATATATATATATATATATATATATATATATATATATATATATGTATGTACATATATACGTGTGTGTGTATGTATATATATATATATATATATATATATATATATATATATATATATATATATATATATATATATATATATGAATGTCTTTTACTGTAATATCGTAGAGTAATATGAATATAAGAAGGCCCATAAAACACTATTTGAACATTGCAAATTATATATTTCGAGCACTTCCTTCTGTGCCCCTGTGAAGAAGTGCTCGAAATATATGGTTGCAACGTTCAAATGGTGTTTTATGGGCCTTCTTATATTCATATATATATATATATATATATATATATATATATATATATATATATATATATATATATATATATATATATATATATACATACGTATAACATCTTACCTATTGCAAATCAATGCAAACTTATAGACTTGTGAAATCACGCACACGCGTTATTCTACGTTCTTTTACTTAGCCAGCTTCCCCTGAATGTGGTTTCAGACAAATTAAGGCCACCAGAGATACTTTCCGCCTTTAAGCGATACTTGGGTAAAACTTCGAGAAATCTTTCGCTCACGGGAGAATGAGCAGGAAACTGGGTTGAAAATCTGGAAAAGATTTGGGTTTAGATTGCATTTTGGCCACTAGTGGAGGCATAAAGGCAGCATATATTGCTCTCTCTCTCTCTCTCTTTATCCGTTCTTGCATTTTCTTCTCATTTCATCGTGGGTCTTGTTAATTTTGTATTATAAATCACACCCTGCTCGAGGAATGTTTTTACTATTATTATTATTATTAAACGAAAAGATATATTTAAAAGTGAAAAGGTAAAATGATCATTAATGCTGTATAACTGAAATGGATTCATATTCGGATAAAAAAATCTAATCAATAAAGGAAATTCATTTATATCTACAGTATAATATCCTAGCTTACAGAACGCTTCTATAACTGTTGGCATCGATATTTCTAGAAATTTAAAATATTTCCCTATGTTTAAGCATTTGGAATAAAAAGAAAATTGAACTATAGTAATGAAATGATTTCAGATGCTTATTTTACGTCAATAAATTGCTCTGTAGTTTACCAAACTACTATCTGATTAGCACTCAAGTTGATGGTTAAATCTCTCCCTTCAGTCTGTCTTCATGCAAATTAAGCTGGTGTTCGTCATTATGTATTTAATTTTTTTGTCAATTGAAATTTACTGATGGCTAGGCACACTCCTGGTTGATTTATTTAACATAATCCTTATCTGTTTCTGATGGCTCTGTGAAATACGAATGGAATTTGATCATAATCTTTTTGTCGGAAATCGACAATAAAAAGAAGGATGATTAGATACAACGATGTCAAAAATCCCGTAGCTTTCGTATAGTAATATTCACATTTTTTTTAGTTAACTTTTGAGTATTTTCGATTAAAGAGAATTACATGTCGCATTATGCCACATATTATTACTGAACCGTTTGTAAAAATAAGCAAATTGGTGGGTGAAAACTTTTGATAATAGCAATTTACACTTAATGTTACATTCACCGTCAAACCGTAAAAAACCAGCAATACCTTGAAAATAAAGCAACATCTAAAAGACGATTATTTAACTAAAGTCACTCAGGTATCATGGTTCCAAAAGGATTATAAACCCGGGTAGATTCGCAAATACAGGTCGTCGGTTTGTATCAGTATTAATCCTCGAAAACCAATTATAGAAGCTTCGATGGCAAGATGAACGCACATTGCATTGCCCACAGCAGAAAACAAGGTATTGTAACATGTTTTCAGGAAATGATCAACAACTCAAGATAGTGATGGTACAGAGATTCAGTTCGCCTGCACGATTACAAGGACGTACCATTCGTGTGAATGAATATTTCCAGAGAGTATCCCTTTCGCATAAAAGGGTGGCAACACTACGCAAAGGAGGTCAAATATTTTGTTGCAGCGTTCAGTAAAGATCCTACAAACATATTAGTATCGTAGCAAGGTTTTAAGCTAAATTTTCCTGATAACATGTAACCCTAGGCAACGTAAGCAGACTTAAATAGTAATAAATGAGATGTAATTTCTTGTTATTGGCGTGAATACTCTAAAGAACTACAGAATAATGCAAACATTATATTACAAAGCTATCCGAGAGAAGGACGAATTTATGATAAAAAAAATTCATAAGAAGCTTTAAATGAGATCATAACTTTTACTATCACACGAACTAATAAATATTTTATATTAGCTTCCTAAAAGCACTAACCTTTACGTCTTACTGAAGATGTGTCTTTTTAAATGTTAATGCTCCGTAAATAACGTAAGAATAATTGAATCCCAGTATATGAATATACTTCCTAATAGATTTACTTGACCAGTAAGAGTTTTGATAATTAACTCCTTTTCAATCAACAGAGACATACACAAAAGGTATATTCCATATCTGAAATTTTGTCAACTCCTCTTGCTTTAAAAATATAGTTTCAGTTATTCTATGAACAAGAATGGACAGGCTGTGAAGAATTTTTGTCAATCAGCGCGTCACAAGGCAAACCAGAAGGCTTATCAACAGCTCTTCAACTACTCATCTTTAACTTGTAAGTATGGTTCTTCATTAACAGATCCTTTTCTGTAGCACAAATTTTCACTCGGTCAAACCAATTATTTTACCAATCTCTCTCTCCTCATTTATCTTAAAACATTATAAATATAGTTTCTGCAAACCTACCATCCTTCATTCACATCACGTAGACGTACTGTCTTCTAGTTAACTGCTTATCTTTTTTTTTTTTAAGCAAATGCCGCACTTCAGCTGCCATCTTTATAATGCACAGACATTCAAGACAACAGCTCGCCAGCCATCGTAATTCCACAAAGGAAATTTAGCTCAATAATTTTTTCAGTCTTCCATCTTTCTCTTCCATAGGCACTTTACTTTTCCTCAAAAAAATTTCAAGAGATCCTACTACATTCTTTTCTCCATTCAATTTTTTTTTTTTTAAATTTCCCCTACTGTCATTTTCCTTTAATTCTCTTCTTTTGAAATACTCTCCATAATTTTGCTCACAATAATTTCATATGTAGTGCCCCTTCAAATCTTTCCTTGAATGTAAGCACTGCTATCTACTATTACTTTTATTTCAAAAAGGAAATGATCCAGATATACTTTTGGTCTTCATATCTTTACTATTACATCAATGAACATCTCTACCATTTACTTTCTACTAAAGCGTGCTCTAATATATTTATCTCCTCAAAATTTTCTCTTTCCAGGCTATAAACACACATTTCTGGAACCAGGTATTCCCAACCATCAAACCTCTTTCAAAAGCAATTTCCAAAATAACCTCTCTTGTTTCATTTACTCCAGGCATCTCAAATCTGCCAGCTACGTCAGCCTGTTTCTTTCTTGTTCTCCAAACCCAACCACGTACATATTCAGCCTCTTTGAAACTTTCTTTCACTATCTCACTCTTCAATCATTGATGAACAATATATCCTTGCAGTCACAATTTTCCATATGCAAGTACAAAATCCATCAAATAATATGTTTACCTACTCCGTGAGACTTTCTGTTATTTAAAATGCTGCCCTTCAGTTTTATCTGAGATAACTTCAGTGCTCTTACCACCATGAACGGTCAGATGAAATGTAATTGTTCTCATAAAAGAGTAACACAATTTATTTTCTTTGCTTCTGTAAGTTCAATGACGAATTTTTTGTCCTTGTTCTGATTTTTGAAACATGCACTAAAGGTTCGTACTGCGAATCCCATGCCCCCCCCCCAAAAAAAAAAAAATAGTGACTTTTAGGTTACGAGGACTAGAGATGATCCTATTTGATTTTTCTCTCGGTAAAGCAAAATCAGTTTCGAAGGAAGTGATGCTATATCGCAATGTCTATTCAGCCTCCGGACAATAAAGTGTACAAAAACTATTTACCCTCAAGGGATACAGACTTGGTTTGAGGAGAGAAGGTGCGTGCCACAAGAGATGGTTTGCATCTGCCATTTAGCGAGCATTAAACAGCATCAAGTGGTTCATAACCCTCCACTAGGCCCTCATCTGCTTGAGAAACGGTGCATTAATATCCCAAACCCTCTACAATTTCACGAGCAGCAATACCTAGATTATACCTCTTACAGCCGTGAGCGCTAGCGCACACACACATATATATACATATATATAAATTTTTGTCACAACATAGCATTTTTATATTCACAACACGTAGGCTAGAACCACTGAATGGTTGGGAAACAATGGCTTTTCAATAACACTACCACACACACACACACACACACACACACACAATATATATATATATACACACATATATATATATATATATATATATATATATATATATATATATATATATATATGTATGTGTGTGTGTGTGTGTGTGTGTGTGTGTGTGTGTGTGTGTGTGTGTGTGTGTGTGTGTGTGTGTAGAATCTACTGGTCACTTTTACCAGACACATATGTAATTCTAATAGTTGCCCTCTTAACTTCTCACTTCTTCGCTTTTTTGGATATGCTTGTAACTATGAAGCCGAAAATATCCAGACGGAAGAAATTGAAGAGCCTGTGAATGGTAATGCGGGTTCGATTCTCGCGACCGCCATTCACAGGCTCTTCAATTTCTTCCGTCTGGATATTTTCGGCTTCGTAGTTACAAGCATATCCAAAAAGCGAAGAATTGAGAAGTTAAGAGGGTATTGTGGCTATTAGAATTATATATATATATATATATATATATATATATATATATATATATATATATATATATATATATATATATATATATATATATATATATACATGCATGCATACACAAAATTGGGGAAATTTCTTCGAAGTCAAACTTTACCATACAAGCCTCGAGTAAACGATCAATCACAAGTTTTAAATTTTATCTACAACCATTTAGTTTAATTACTGCACACGTTAAAGAGAAGAGAGAGAGAGAGAGAGAGAGAGAGAGAGAGAGAGAGAGAGAGAGAGAGAGAGAGAGAGAGAGACGTTAGGGAATTGCACGGGTAATTGCTACCTGCGACTCCAAGCATTTGCTGCTCTTAAGCTATTACCTCGTTTGGGAAAAGTAGGAGACGGAAGAGGACTACAATTAGTCTAATGTCTTCTTGTAATCCATTAACAAGAGCAGTTATCATAAACCACTTAAACTCTATCATTAGGGTAACTTGCTACATTAAATTCTTTGCGCTATTTTAAGAGCGGCTTTCACGCACGTCGTCGTAGAGTGGTATGTTTTTAAATGAGCGTTGTTGGGTATTGTAGGAGGAACTACGTACAGTTTAATAACTAAATGCTTAAACTTAGTTGCATTTAGAGGGACGTGATGGGTATGAAAATGGGAATGATCTTGATGAAATCAGAAGTTACGGTTTTGATAATTACTCATTTAATTAATAAAAAAATATTCAAGTTCATTTTACGGGAAATTATGCGGGAGTTCTTACTTTGTCCTCATATACATCTTGTGCGTTTTTTAAAATATTTTACTTTAAGTGTTCCTTTGAGGATTATCTTTAAAATTTTTACGATTACAATTTGCTCTTACAAGTGAATTAAAATTTTTTTTATGAATTAAAATGAAGATTTTTTGAGTTTCATATATTAATTTTTGTAATTTTTAAGTTATGAAAGAATCCCTATTATAATTTAATAAATTATGTAAAGTTAATGAAAACTGACAAATATGATTATTTTGGAGAAGTTTGCGTAGAGTACGATTACCCATTACTGTGTGACATCTACTGTAGATAAGCTAACAATTTTTTCATCAGTCATGAAGCGATGGATCTAAAGATTATTGTATTCCTATCGTAATCCCTGCAACTGAAAATTTGTGAAAAATTACATTAAGTTAGATAAAACATGCTAAAAAATACTGATGTGTAGAGCCGATGGTGAACGTAACGCTAAGCATTTCAGACTAATTCTATTCATCACTTAGAGTAGCATTACTTCATAATAAACTCTAGTCACACTATAAAAAAATGTTGATATTTCTGAAGTTTTCTATTACACGAGAATAATCTTTTCGCATTAGCTGAGAGTGATGATTCTGGGAAGCCTTGCATTGCTTATACACTGAATTATTCTTTTAATTTTCTGTAAAAGAAAACTATTGTGCCGGCTTTGTCTGTCCGTCCACCCTCAGATCTTTAAAACTACTGAGGCTAGAGGGCTGCAAATTGGTATGTTGATCATCCACCCTCCAATCATCAAACATAGCAAATTGCAGCCCTCTAGCCTCAGTAACTTTTACTTTATTTAAGGTTAAAGTTAGCTATAATCGCGCGTCTGGCAACGATATATGACAGGCCATCACCGGGCCGTGGTTAAAAGATTAATGGGCAGTGGCTCACACAGCATTATACCGAGATCACAGAAAGATAATCTACTTTCGGTGGCCTTGATTATAAGCTGTACAGAAAACTCGATTGCGCTGAAAAAACTTTGGTGCATCTTCTACTTGTTGATGTTAGTAATGAAAATCTCGAAATAAAACTAACGAGCGTCGCACAAGGCTTATGATAATTACAATAAGCACCACCGGGAAAATAGCAGCTGAGATGAAGTTAAGATACGACAATTAGTTTAGCATCCACTTGCATGTAACTTTATAAGAACATTATGTGTGAAAGTTTTTCCTTAAAAATATGATAAATGAAGTGAATATTATTTTTTTTCTTCATTTTACTTTATGATTGTGCATCTTACCTACGTCGTTATTATGTTTTCTTCATAACAACCTGCCTTAAAGCCTTCCCTTCTGTCTTCAATTTTAATTACGATTTATTTTGACACATTTACACTTTCAGTTCACGACGTTTGACATAGAAGCAATTTGATATGAAAAATTCACACATGAAAATAGAAGAACATTAAATCAAAGTTTTCTTTTATACATCCCGCTTGAACTTATTCATCCTATTTCTTCATCGTTACATATTGATCTGCTCTATTTTCTTCGTCCTTTTAGCCCATGTCGAAATTCTTACTAATATACAGTAAGTATATATATATATATATATATATATATATATATATATATATATATATATATATATATATATATATATATATATATATATATATATATTTTATTTTATGAATTACAATACACAGTAGATTTTTTATCAGTAAGTGTGGCTAAATGCATTGTGAAGAACCTTGAGAGAATGCTTAGCTGGTGTCTGGCACACATCCTGATTAGGAAATCTGTATGCGTATCAAATGCGTCAGATATTCTTGAGACGTGAGAACATCCCTGCCTAGTGACAAGACTTTGTGAGTTTGTTCGTCGGAAATGTCTGGGTCCCGGAGAATTTGTTCATATGTGTGTTATTTTGGGGCAGAGCCCCAGGGTGTGAAGGCATTAGGTATCAAAGATCAACACCGAATATTGATAGAAGCCTTCGGTGAAGGCTCTGTGGTTCGAGACCTGTTGGTTAAGACTGTGAACATTGCCATTGAAGAATATACTAGACTTTGACTTATTCTGACCTATTGTGGAAAAATTATTTAAAGTGAATAATTAGTTGAATATGGTGGACCTTAATATGTTTGATCATTTGGTGAACATTAGCATTCCATTTTATTTCATATCTAGTGTCTTGCAATCCTGGTATGTTAGATTATTGTCAAATAAATTATTTTGGGTAATGCTTGTTTCGCTGTAGACCTGAGAGAGAGGGAGAGAGAAAGAATGTGTGTAAGTACAAATATACAAAGCTAGTAGCCACGTTGATGCGGTCACTATCGAGCTACTAATAGATGGGACTTCTTGACTTTTAGCAAAGGTAAGCAATGGGATTAATTCTTTGTATGGTAACATATATACAGGTATATATTTATTTAAACATATGTATGTGTGTGTGAACGAGTATACATGTGTCTGTAAATAACTAGGCACATAAATTCATGTGTAAATTTTTTTAATGTTAAAACCAATCTTTCATGACAAAAAAAAAAAAAATACTTACGATAACCTTATAACTCATTAAGTTAATAACTTACAAGAATAGTGAATATACACTTTAAATACGTTAACCTAAGAGTTTACTTCTCATTTTAGGGCTTTCACTTGGCCAACATACCAACATCGTGTTGATGTGGTCAGAAGAAACATCTTCCCGAAAAGATGGTGAAATAACAGAGAAAAAACAAACTGTTAATGTTGTTCGAGTAATTTTTTTTCCTGGTGGAGGTCGTTGGCCACGTTTCTTTCCGTTCTGTTGGCTACCAACATTGTGAGAATTTAACAACACTACTTATGTAGCCCTCTTGTGTTCCCCCACCAAATTCCTTGTTTCTTTTCTTGGCTTAACAGGTTTTTATTAATTATCTTAGCTTTTTACATTCCTTCTACCAGGGGAGAGAGAGAGAGAGAGAGAGAGAGAGAGAGAGAGAGAGAGAGAGAGAGAGAGAGAGAGAGAGAGAGAGAGAGAGAGAGAGAGAGTATAGGGTTTTTCTCCTTGCGTGCTTTTCTTTGTTTTGTTGATGTATCAAATCCCATCACTTTATGAATGGCATATAGCCTATATCTGGCCTTATAATCGTGCTTACATATTTTCTGTCACTTTTGCTCAGTTATATATTTCAGTGTTTGTTTGTTGTTCACTAATTTTACGTCGGCATTATTTACCATGGCGATTCTTATACACTTTATTATGTGCTTATGTTTGTTTACTTGCTTCATTAAAAAACGTCACAAATTCTATGGTAGGAAAAAACGGATTCAAAATTTATATGTGAATTCATATCTTAATATCTTCATGAACTGGCTGAAGCCGAAATGAACCCATATTATCTGTGAAATGCATTGGCACTTTTGGCTTCCTATCTTTTTATTCAGTACCAACTTAGCGAGAATAACATCTACAAAAGTAAAAACGGTGTTGTATGGGAAGATGACCTTTACCTCACAAAATTTTTGTTTTATTTCAGATATTTATTACAGATCTTCATGAGTATTGGTTACCTCACGAAATTGTTTTATTTCAGATATTTATGAAAGATCTTCATGAGCATTGGTTAAAAAATTTAGTTTTAAAGATATTTTACAGATCTGTCTTTTTCAAGTGAATCAAGTAGAGTCAAAGATCCCATTATAACTTGAATGACATGAAAACCACTCTAAAAGTTCTGTTACGGGTAACACCCAATTCTATCACAGATTCTGTCATTCTTACTTTGGTCAGTATAATAGTTCTATCTCCTACTTGGAGTCTAGTTTTATGATAAGACCTTACACTAAGCTTTTTGTAACTACGTGTTACTGAAAGTTCTGTATTTCAAGCGAGCTTTGTCAATGCTCTGGTGGTTACTTTTTTTCAGGTCCAGGTGCCATTTCTGGGAAAGAGCCGGTTGCAATCTCACTGGTGAATGCAAACTAGAATGCCATGGGAAGTAACAGGTAGAGGACCATATGATTTTAGCCTCTTGTTAGATCTGTCACCATTTTAATCATTACTTCTTTGGTAAATATTAGATTATATATAAATAAAGGATTAGACTTATTTTACGTGGCTAAGAACCAACTGGTTGCCTAGCAACGGGACCTACAGCTTATTGTGGAATCCGAACCACACTATAGCGAGAAATGAATTTCTATCACCAGAAATAAATTCCTCTAATTCTTCATTGGCCGGCCGGAGACTCGAACTCGGGCCTAGCAGAGTGCTAGCCGAGAACTCTACCGACTTTCCCAACGACGAACTCGATCTCTGAGAACAGGTATACATTTATGTCATTTAAAGATATAGTTAACAATAAACTGGAAATGTTGAGAAGAGAGGCTAAACAAAATGTCGACGTCTGTAAAACATTACTCGTTCATAGGTGCCAAAGTCATTTAAAAGCTTATTGTTCTTTTTTTCTGTATAACCGTTATTTTCCCATGAAATAAAGTTACCTAATGACGATTTTGTTTTATAATCTAAACGCTTTCTAGAAAACTCATTCGTTGTGTTTTATACTCTTCGTTACGAATCTCAATAAGCGCCTGTCACGCCAGTGTAATTCATACAAGTGCAATATGCTAATTTTCTTCTCCTCTATTTATGTCTGAAATTAATTCCAAAGATCTGCCTCGGGATGTTTCATATTCACAAGGCATTCTAGCTCCTTCGCCTTAACCACGAAAATTGTTAGAATTGTATGTCAGAATAAATATTATCCTGTTTCCTATCCTGGAACATATATTAAGTAGGGTTAGCAAGTTCATGATTTGCATACTAAACCCGCCAATCCGCGCTCTCTCTCTCCCTTCCTCAAAATCTGTAACACCTGTTATCATATTTTAGAAGACAACATTTTTAATATGCACAAAAGAGGAATCCTTAATTTACGTTGGAAATCAGCTTTCAGTAACTATAAGAGAGAGAAGAATATTTGATGAACTGGTTTGGGTCTTAGAGAGAGAGAGAGAGAGAGAGAGAGAGAGAGAGAGAGAGAGAGAGAGAGAGAGAGAGAGAGAGAGATTGGTGGGGGAGAGCAGCAATTGGTGTTATTCGCATTAGGATAAGTCAAGGGCATAATTTGTTGAAGAATGTGATTATCTTCAAAAGATGAAAATTATGCAGTGAATTATTCACGAAAAAATGTTTTATTCTGTTAGCTTTCAACAGCAATATGCCAATGATAGTTATGGGGACAGTTAAGATAAGAGCTTAGGACGTACGTGCAAATTTGCACGACGAGAGAGGACCATTTAGTGGCCTCCCAAATGAGTGATATTTGTGGGTGATACCATCCCTGCTGATTAATGGAAGTTCAGACGAAATTGGGGAGAACTCTGACGGCTTTACAGAACATATAATGTCAGAAAAAGACATTATTATTATTATTATTATTATTATTATTATTATTATTATTATTATTATTATTATTTTTAGTCAGAAAAAGACCTTATTATTATTTTTTAGTAAAGATTCAGGGTCATGGAAGTGCAGCGAACCGGAGTAAAGAATGTTTATTTGAGAGGGCGATGAAAGACACCTGAATATATGTATAAAAATTCTTGCTGATCATGGAACTCAGAATTAACCTTTGTACAAACGTTTTAAACCAATAATGTCCCGAGAAAGCAGAAGTTGAAATGTGTGGAAGATTTGCCATGAGAAATTAATCTTACAAAACGGAACTAGGGAGAGAAAAACAAACACGTTTCGGTATTAAAAGACTTCTGAATGGCGGGAAACGTATATATACGCAGATGTGGTAAGTCAGGTAGCTTATACATAAAGAAGGAATAGTGGAGTTTATGTGCTGGCGTCAGTTAAAACTTTATCTTTATCTTTTTGTATTTTGCATGGAAGAGAGATACAACGGATTTTAGACATTAATCCCGGTGGTTTACTAGAGCAGAACAAACACTGAAGGACTCAGCAAGCCAGAGATTATTTTGTAAGTTTATGGTAAATGCAGGACGATGGAATAATGTTTTATCGTATATAGGCCACTGCAGATAACCTACTTATAAGAATCTGAGTCGTGGTGGATATCTGGCATATGACAAACAGATGGCGATGAATAACTAACAATGTTGTCTTGATGTGGGCGATGTTGTTTTGATGTGAGCTTTTATACTTAACTATAGGAATGTAATCAAAGCAGGTGATGTAGCATAAGCTTAATCTCATAAAATCACCTGTATTACTGCACAGTAATGAAAACCAACTTCTTTGAAAGATTTTCGTATCTGATGCCAAGTGAGAAGTGTGTTTCGTCCTTATCGGGATACCACAAAATGCTTATATTTTATTCGTTAACGAACATGAAACCTTCCTCACTAGCAAAGATTCGTTAAAGAGCACGTTCCCGTCAGAATTTTTTTCTCAAATCTTCACATGTTGTGAAGTCTATGGGAATCTTTAAGATAAAATCACGTGCGGCTTTGCCCTCACGATTTAATGCCAACTGCAGCCTATCCCATGTTGTGAACAATTTAGCAAGGGACTGTTCCTTCACGAAGTAAACAATATGCTGCTTTTTTCCTTGGCAATGTGAGTCAGGAGTATATTACTGAAAAATACTTCCGCAAGTTTCTCTTCCAAATTCGGGCTGCCTCCGGTTAACATTTCCAGTCTGGTGAAATAATGTTGCTATAAATCAGTCGATGGATACATCTGTGTAATATTTTCATTGCTGGAAAGACTGATGCACGTGCTGCATCTGGACAACTGACAAAAAGCTTCAAGAATATCAATATATTACCTACGTTTTAAAAAACTTAAGATTCCCAGGGAAACTTTGGATTTACTTATCTCTTATCTTACCTCAATGTTTCCTAATTGCCTAAGAGTTAAAAGAATTCGATATATCCAACCTGAATGTATATCCAATTATTGGCTCATTCGATAATTGCTATTTAGAACAAATGCGAAAACTCTATCTGTCAAACCTCGAAGAAAGTTTACTATCTAACATCGAAAATGAGTCACTTCCGGCAATTCCTGCAAACGATTTTTATTCCTTCCTGCTCTTAGGGAATGATCATAAGGTATTTTATGCAATAATTAGTTTAAGATCTTATCTTTTTTCGCTGTGTATGTTGTATCCAGGTAGTTTGAATCATCCTTTTATGTAAATCAGTCATATTTCATTGAAAACGTATCTATGGTAGAAAACCATTACAACGGATTCAGCTGAACCCGACTGGCATCTATTTTCATAAAATTGTCTGTTCCTGTTTGTCTGTTTTGTAATTAGGTTCGTATGGAAATATAAATATTTTGCTCCTGTTGCAGTTAAAGTTAAACGCATGTAGCGATAATGATTTTCTCTTGACAAATAAAGTTAACAGATAATAACTGTTAGTATAACCAGACAGGAACGCTTGAAACACCACTTATTTACTTTATATAAAAAATCCTGATGGAGTCACATAACAATATGGCTACATTACTATACTGCACATATTCAATCAAACTATTTGCTTGGTAACATAACAATATGGCTACATTACTATACTGCACATATTCAATCAAACTATTTGCTTGAAGTCACATAACAATATGGCTACATTACTATACTGCACATATTCAATCAAACTATTTGCTTGAAGTCACATAACAATATGGCTACATTACTATACTGCATATATTCAATCAAACTATTTGCTTGAAGTCACGTAACAATATGGCTACCCGAAGTTGCAATGATTCCTATGTTTCGTGACACTGGGTCCGCCCTGGGTTTTCCCTGCCTTGGTGTTATCCGACGCCATGTAGTAATAGTTTAAAACAGAGATCTGAGAAATATACTGTTTTAATACGATCACTAAAAGACAGTGATGCTTTTTTATGCGCATTCCAAAATGAATGGGACAGAATACTCTACTGATATGTGCAAGCGTTTCTTCTTCCTTTATGTTTTATATCTGGAATGTTATGTGCAGTATGTCCATTATGTTGATATAGCTTTTATTGAGGCTGTTTTCGCTTGCTTTTTATGTAATTCCCACTTCGGATTTCATAACTGTTTCTTTTATTGTAAATTTGTTTAATAGTAAAAAAAAATTATAGCCTCTTGGTATAACTTTCTTGTAACATATTGTATATAATTGATATTCGAAATAAAGTATTATAATTATTATTATTATTATTATTATTATTATTATTATTATTATTATTATTATTATTATTATTATTATACTGCAACTTTCAACAAAATACCAATTTACAAAATTATAAAAAAGAAGCATAACTGGTTATCACAAGCGAAGCTGATTAATAACTATTCATGTCTGGTAAAAGAAGACATTAGAATGAATATCAACGAGTATAAGTTCCGCTCACGACCTAGTTGAGAAATGAAATAAGGCGGTTTGACTCCATTTCTCACCAAAACAACTATACCTAATTCGAGCTGTCTCCAAAATGGCCCATATCATATGGAAGATTTCATCTTTTTCATTAACGAGAAAGCAGCAGACCGAAAAACTACCTCCTCCGCCATTAAGGGTCAATATGGCGCCTTCTTCCTTGGGAAATAAGTCCTACGAAGACATTTTCGTGAGCTTTCTCATTGGGAGTTTTGGAGGAACCATCGATCAGGGGAAAGGGTGCATTCGCTGGAGCAAATGTCTGATTAAACGTTTCCTTCTGGAGTGGTGAGTATCTTCTCTTTTCTTTAATTTTATATACATTTAGTCTAGTTATGCTCTCTCTCTCTCTCTCTCTCTCTCTCTCTTGATGTAAGCTGGGTGTTTGTAAGGTATTTGTGCCTGTAGGACAGCGCATTCCTTGTCTTTATCTTGAGTTGATCTTTAGAAGACGGAATTAGCTGTGTTTCCTCTGGATAATCTGTAAAATAAAAAAATCTAAACAAACGTCTTAACAGCTACTCACGACCTCGAAATGAAACTCATTTTAGGAGGAAAAGTGAACATCATTAACCATTACTGAGAGATGTAGTGTTAAGGCCTCCTTTTTAAGTTACATTTCAAAACAGGGTTTCCTTTACTACCTTCAGAGAGAGCTATAATTTTTGCAGATCAGCAACGTTTATATTTGTTGAGATTCCACGAAATTCCACAGCCTAGTGCCGGAGTTATTTAACAGGGAATGCTATCCCAATGCTGTGAAATATTATTCGAGAGTTTTTACCAAGGCTGATGAGGCAAGAAGCTGTTATACTCATGTTTTGGTGAGCATTTTTAATAACCCCAGCAACTTTACATTTATGTACATATTTGTTGATTTTACATTACTGTATATCTCTTTGCTATATTTACATTTTCTTCTTTCTTTCTTTGGATACATACGCCTAAGCATGAAATTAATGTTATAAAAACATCAGTAACCTTGAGAGAGAGAGCGAGCGCGCAGAGTATTTTATCAGAAAAACAGGAAGTTTACTAAAACCCTGAATAAATAAAAATGACCTTGAACATCCATGTTTACTGCACTTGACAAATTCTACTTTGTAACTAAATTCTATTTAACATTTTATTGTTTATGTAAAAGTAAACTCACAGAAACCTTTTTAAAAATGTATTTGGTGGTCTCTTTTGTTTAGCTTGTCAATCTGCCAACAGCTGGCCATCATTATTCATGTAAGTATTTTTTTTTTAATGGAATTTCTGGCTGACTCTCATTCCCGGTTATATCAATAGTACTGTGACCTTCGTACACATACATCAGCTCGGCTTATATTAGCGGTATTAGAAGCTTCATTCCGCTTGTAATTGTAATCCAGGTGGATTACCCAGACATAATTTCGGAGTCCTCAATACACATTCCAAACGTAACTTCTTTAAAAATTATATAACCCATTTCAGTAAAACAAATTTTCGTGTATGATATCGCTCGACTGATACGGATTTAGCTTGAAGCTCAATTTAGTAACGGTCACATGAAGTACTTTTGTGAAACAGATGGCATAACTATAGTTGAAATTGAGCTCGTAAACAAGATTGCAAAGTATGTTTTTACCATAAGTGACCTAGGCTTTCTAAGGACTCCTTGTATAACGAACTATCCTACAATTGAAAATATTAATATCATAAAAATCCTCTTTTATGTGATTTTAAAATGTACAAAATACCAAACATTGCGCTGTAAAAATGAAATTTTTCAAAACATGCCTGCAAATATTTGTATAAAAATATCCAGGGAGTGGCCAATCAAGTTGTAAGGTGTAATAATAATCTTTCGGTGAGTGTACTTAATACAGAAAACATTATGGAAAAAATTCTTAAATGCTGAGGAACTTTTTAAGAAATTGTGTTATTTCAACAATCCTAAATATAAATCTGTTGACGCACTACTAAATAGTAGCCTTGTGCAATAACAAACGATACAGAAGAGAGAGAGAGAGAGAGAGAGAGAGAGAGAGAGAGAGAGATAATCTTTTGTTCAGTCTATTTCCCATTTAAGCAAACAAGGGTTTTCTTGCTGTCCCTCTTCTTTTCCATTCCTAAATTCCAAACGATTCACCCTTTCACAAACCCATCATCATTCATTCTCTCCTTGGAAGAAAACCTCCCTCTGAACACTTCCATCCACCTTTTACCTCTGCTAACAGTTTCATTTTTTTTTTTTTTTTGCTCCAATTTACTTTATATTCTCTTTTAATCCATTTCAACCTTCACATGCTCTTTCACACAAGGTTAGCGCTGATCTCGGTCATCAGCCTGTTTAGAATTAAAGGATGTTAATATATGTTTATTTTATATATAATATAAAGGATGTTAATATATGTTTATTTTATATATATATATATATATATATATATATATATATATATATATATATGTATGTATGTATGTATGTATGTATTTATGTATGTATGTATGTATGTATGTATCACAAGGATATATATATGACCTCCTTGTATGTATGGCCGGCCGTCATGTATGTAAAAAGCGCGAGGAATTAGCGAAGTTAAGAGGGCATTGTGGCTATTAGAATTACATATGTGTCTGGTAAAAGTGACCAGTGATTCTGCATATATATATATATATATATATATATATATATATATATATATATATATATATATACACATATGCACCTCCCATCTGGGTTGTTGCTTAAGTGTAGTGGCATACTACAAGCGGCAAACCGTTGCCGCGCGCGGCAGCGGCGAAAAAAATCCCGCCAGCATGTGTTATCCTGTGGGACCTGACATACTAGAGAAACCGGTTGCCGCTGTCTGTTTTTTTTCTGCCGCACATGTTGGCGGGAAAAATAATGCCGCGACCGCGCGCGGTCGCGGTTTTCAGAGTCAACACATGTTAAGCTATGGCTACTGACATACTATGCCGCGCACGGCGGCGGGAAAACATTTATCTTTTCTGGTATATATATATTTCTACTAATGTAAGTATGTTGAAAATCTCCATGTATTACTTCTATTATTTCCTTATATTTTCATTGCTTCATTATTAATGCCAATTTCACCAATATGGGTAGAAGTGGCTTTAAACTAACAAGATAATACTATTATTATATAATTACGCAGTACTATCTATTGCAATATTTATGGCTAAAAGCAAAACTGTATTTAACTGTTTTTTAATATAATTCCCTCAGCTCGCTATCAACCCAAAGTTGACAACCCTGCCTGTGATGACTTTGATCTGCAGTAGCTTCGAAGCAGTCGTCAGAAATTTGCCACATCCATCTTACTCTGATGTCCGAACAACACTGAGAGAAAACCGCACTGCAGGTCGGTTTGCCGCTATAGTATGTCAGGTTCAAACTTTCGCGGTTTGCCGCTGCCGCGCGCGGCAACGGTTTGCCGCTTGTAGTATGTCACTACACTTATATAAGTTCCCAGTAACTTATTCTAAAATGGTCGGAACTTGCTACAGTTTTCTAATCCCATGTTCCTAATTCGTTGTGTGAGAAAAATTATTCCGATTTTTAGCTTCTCTGTAAAAACCAGATGAATAAAATAAAAAGCGCTCAATAATATCGAGGTTCAAAGATGAAGGGTGAAATGTAAAACCTTGGCTTTTCATTCAACGGTTCATCTGGCCGTTAAGAGTATATTGGTCTGACGTATACTTTATATTGTGGATCGTATTCTTCTGATATAAGCTCTTCCAAAAGACATCGGGTGACCGGGATCTATGTAATGTTAACAAAATAAAATGGTTAATAACCAAGGAGGCGAAATGCAGAGGTCACTTAACTAAAGCCCTTTACGAAAGGATAAAAGCTTAAACTTTTCTAGTGAACTGTATGCCAGGTATAAGAAAATAGAATGAAGAATGTTAAACTTATTCACTGACATATAAAAGCGGCATGAATTCTGCATCATAATCTTACCTTCCTTTCCTTCACAGATCAACTACAAATGTTGATGACTTCAATTCAGAACAAGTTTATAGAGCAAATAGTCCTTCACAGATTGAGACCCATTCAATTAAGGAGAGCAAATGACCGAGAAAAAACTCATACAGAAATTTCATTACCAGTATGCGATAGCCATTTCTCTCGATTAGTAACCGCGAGAGAGAGAGAGAGAGAGAGAGAGAGAGAGAGAGAGAGAGAGAGAGAGAGACTGTTCCTTGAACTGCACTTACATGTCAGTAATTCGAAACGAGAGGCTGAAATAGTGGGCTGTTTGCTACCATCATGGTCCACAGTAAACAAGTCACGGAAATCCATCTACCACGTGACTACGCCAGGAAATTTGGCTTATAGTGGGGTAAGAATATTCACCCACGGCTACTATATTACTTTGATGGTTGATAAGGACGAATGGGGATAAAATACATTAAGGTAATCAACGATTTTAGGGGGTCAAAATTATGTTGCCTGTTTTTCCGGAAGCTTTACCACTTATAACTTGTAGAAGCTTTCTGCATAGAAACAGAGCTTCCCATATCATTCATTTATATCGTTTCATTCTTTTATCGGTCTTAAGAGTTAAAAGAGTATCTTTATATCGCAACAACTATATTATTCCCTCATAAGGAAACAAATTTGCCTCCTCAGAACGAAACGCCCAAGCGTACAAAAAGCAGGACGTTAGTGCTAATAAACAATGTGAATTGTCAAATATATATGATATTTAAAAACAAAATGAAGAAATTCTATATCAATTATCACAAAAGTATGTCCGTCACGGAAAAAAAAAAAAAAATTGTAAACGGGTCTAGTGTCAGTTGGTATCATAATGATTCATAGGAAATCTAGAAATATATATCCGTAAATTATAAGGGAAATTGTTATAAAGTTAAAAAAAGACAGAAAAGAATAACATTCCATACCTTCTCAGCCTTTCTAGTGCAGTGATACTGTTGCTATGCTAAACGAGTACAATATACTGAACCATGACTCAAAGGAAAAAGAAACATATCAAAATGTTTATAAAAGTTAACCTTATTGAAAATGGGCAAGCAGGATACAATCTGATGGCATTCAATATCTATCAAGGCTATCGCCAAGGATGTAAGGGAAATGTTACTTTACGGGAGAGCTGACTCCATGAGGTCCCATTGTAAAGTAAGTGCTTATAGCTACCTTATGAATGACGGGATTTGCTTCAAATTTTTACCACTTATTCTTCAACTAATAATTAAAATTTTCAACGTGAGAAATTAAGAAATTCGACCTCTGCGTTAATTTTTATTTATTTTTTTTTTTTTGCATTTGATAAAAAGATTTTACATTTTTCAAAAATATGCAAAAAAAAGTTTCGCTCAAAAATAAATTTCCCACACAAAAAATCAATATATATAGTCATACTACATTCTGTAAAAGTTTAATCACATTGGTTAAGTCTTCTTGGAGTTATAAGCATTTATTTTTGAAAAAAAAAAAAAAAACTAAGTTTTGGGAAAATGGCAAAAGAAAACAAATTATGGTTATTTTGTAATAACTATGAAACGATGCCTGTTAGAAGGCTGATTTCTGCACAAAAACTATTTTGTCATATAAGATATATGCCCTGAAATTTACAATGTAACCAAGTGAATAGAAATGTGCTCTCTCTTCATTTATATGTTACCTAAAATTTGCATTTATATATATATATATATATATATATATATATATATATATATATATATATATATATATGTATATATGTATATACTGTATATACATATTTATATATAATATATATATATATAAATATATATATATATATATATATATATATATATATATATATATATATATATATATATATATATATATATATATATATATATATATATATATATATAAAACTCATAAAACACTATTTGAATGTTGCAACCATATATTTCAGGCACTTCCTTCTGTGCCCATGTTCACTGGTAAAATATGGATATATGATTTTACAAGGTTATGTATACAAAGCATATGTAGGTGTGGCAGTAACTCTTGTAACACATCATCTCCCCATATTTTACCAGTGAACATGGACACAGAAGGAAGTGCTCGAAATATATGGTTGCAACGTTCAAATAGTGTTTTATGGGCCTTTTTATATCTTCATATTATATTATTGTATTACAGTAAAAGATATTCATATATATATATATATATATATATATTTATATATATATATATATATATGTATATATTTGTATACATATATATATATATATATATATATATATATATATATATATATATATATATATAATGTGTGAGTGTGTGTGTGTGTGTATATATATATATATATATATATATATATATATATATATATATATATATATATATATATATATATATATATATATCAGTGCAAAGATTTGTCATAACATATAAAAATTCATTGGTATAATATGCTATCAATATAATGTTTTCTCCATAACCTATAAAAATCTGTAGTCTACATGCTATCAGTGTGAAATTTTTTTCATAAATTATAAAAATAAATGCCCTAATGAGGTTAGGTCAGGACATGGTATTCTAGGAAAGGCTTGTTCCCATTGTTTTACACTCGTCCTGAATTTTGCTTCATAACCTATAAAAATATATACTATCAATACAAATTTTCTTCATAACCTATATACGCTACCACTGTACATATTTTCCGTGCGGATACTGGAGAGGCAAATAAACAAACAACCGAGAGGATAAAGTAAAGAAACTCTGAACAACCAAGCCTACACAAGTCACGATTCAGACGACAACTCACTGCAGTAAAATCAAGCTTTGCGGTCTTATATAATTATTATAATATTATGAAAAAATAGTAATCACTAATTAGAATATCACTAATATAGGAAAACATCTCTTACCTAGATATGGGCGTTAGGGCATTATTGCTATCCCAGGCAAGTCGAGACGAATCCCGTTTGCTTTCGTCCCTCTCTTGTAACAAACTTACGAGACGCAGCCGTTCAAATTTCTCCCTCAAAAGGGTGGTACTTCTCTTGTTTATGGCAATGGAGTTGCGTGAATGCACTACACGCTAAGAAAATCCGAAAAGGAAATGCGTCACAAACCACTAAGATATCGCTTGAACCAGAACCACATACAAATCGAGATGGTTTATTGGTAAAACCTGACGCTCTGTTTGGAACTGTTACGTACTTATACAACTTCATATTTCCGAAAATACGTGGTAAAAATATGTCAAGAAATACAAAATATTATATACATACAAGTTGGCATGGTACATCTGTGATACGACTCGGACGAGTTCAAAATACTGAGATACATAGATACATATTTACTTGATTTGATATTTTTTTTTTTTTTTTAGAGAACGAACCAGCTCTTATCGTAGAAAATGGGTAGTTTTAGTAGGATACCGAAGTAAATTTCTCACTTTCTGCTATCCAGAATTGGCACGTCATACAGACATTGTCAGTGGTGTTCCTGAGGGGGGGGGGGGCGCTGTTTGAAATAACCCCCCGGGCCTCAAAGTAAGGGAGGGTCCCAAAATGCGAAATTTAGCCATTGCTGCTATGACAGGGCAAGCTAATCCAGTGGTCCCGAAATGGTCAAGGGCCCCATTTATATTTGGACCCGAAAGTTTGGGGCCCACTAAAGGGCCCCAATTTCCAATTTTGTGAACAAAAGTGTAACAAAAATGTTAAGTAAAAGAAAATGGGCTCTCCAGGGGGTCCCTCCCAATCGTAGAGCCCATTATAGACCTTCTCATACGGATCGGAGGAGGGTGGGTAACGTTGATAGGGGTAAGGGCAGGGCCGATCTAAAGCAACTGCATTTACAAGTGCCTTTAAAATGATCCTATAATTGCTCATATTCTAAAAAAAGATTCTCCCCCCCCCGTTGCACTGGCTCGCTTCGCTCGCCTCCCACCCCATAAGAGGGGCCCCAAATGGAACTGTGCCCCCCGGGCCCCAAAATGTCCAGGAACGTCCCTGGACATTGTACGACAATTTGTCGCGCAATGTCGTTCACAGGGCGATATCGAGATATACAGATACATATTTTCCCAGATATTATATTTTTTAGAGAAAGAGCCAGTTTTTACCGAAGATAATGTGTATTTTAGTAGGAAAGTAAAGTATATTTCTCACTTCCACCTAAAAAGTCATATAGAAATTTTGCGACAATTTTTCGCTCAATGTCTATCAAACGCCGGTAAATGCGGTGAACAAAACTGTAAAACAACCCAATTAAAAATTTTTTTTAGCAATAATATTTCAAAACATGTTTATTTAGACATACCAGTCCAAAACTGTAAAACCTAAAAATGGATGATTCCTCGAAATTCGGCGGTCAGCGCGCCCTTTTAGCGAGTCTTACCTAGTTGATTAATGTCCTGCTGTGGTATCGCCATCCAACCGCGGCAGCAATGCTCCTTTTATGGAAGAACCAAGGAACTGGTATTACAAAACCTTCTCCCTGTAATAAGAGGATATGACAAATTAAGAAAGTTTCATAGTGCACGATGAGACAAAATGAAGTTTTGAGTTTAACGTCAAAGGAGCTAATATATAATATTCAGTATCATTGTCTATGCTGTTATACGGTGTATTCGTTTGTTGTTACTGTCTTCGGTCTCTGATATTACTTATATTAACTCCTAACAGGAAAGAGCAAATGCTTTTAACAACCGTGGAATTATGATCACATTCCACTAACTTATTACCAAAGCCAAAAATCATTCTGGTAAAAAAAAAAAGAGCATTAATCTTAGAAAACCTATAATGAAGACACCGTCTTACTAAAATGATATGAAGCACAATTTCAGGCTTAGAATTTTCTTAGGTATCTGCTATTAATCCCTAATTTATATTCACTACCAGCAAAGGTCATTCGCGACTATCTACTATTTTTCCTCTTAGGATCTTTAAGCTGGCAAATTTTCAATTATTTTTCGCTGAAATTCAAGTCTATGAAGTCTTCTGTCACAATACTATAGTCTCCACTATTAGTCAAGTATTTATAACACCGGGGAAAAAAATCAGATATTGCCTTTTCATACTGAGTTGTTTTATGTAATATGTCATCCTTTTTATTTAAATCATAAGAAAGTAACGGGTACTTTAATCCCTTAATATTATCGCTGTCTGACTGATGCCTTGATTATTCTTTCTTTACATGAAAAATGTATACATAAACAAATGAAAATTTTTAGCTGGTGGTAAAAAGCAAATTTTCTTAATTTTTTTACTACAAACTTAATAACTCAAAGAGATATAAACATTTCATTAATAATATAATGATACCACCATAATTTTTATCATGCATAGATAGATTTTGTTGCACGTAAAACTGACCAACATTGGCACTATACTGTTTTAAAAGAATTTGTGCAGCAAAACCTAAGAAGATGATAGGATGGAAGTAAGATATAAACGAAAATTTTTTTCCGCTGGAAGTCGCTGGCCGCATTCTCTTTGGTCTTTTGGTTACAGACGTAAGAATTAACAACTCTCCCGTTGTGGAGCGTATTTCAATTCCACCAAGCTCTGCCTAAAACACACTGTGTTTTTTTTTTTTTTTTTCCACATTAATGGAAGTGGCGGGTAGGTGTGGCCATGTCTGAGAAAGAAATTGCGTCTCGTCTCTGCGAACTTTATTTTGTATTTTTAAAGAAATATCATAATTTATGGTCTTACATTCCAAGTTCTGTACATAGCTAATATCATGTTTGGTATAAATGCTAGTTTATTTCTTTCTTAACATTTCAGATGTTCCTATTACGCTAACTTCTCTTAAAACTTATCTATTCCTTCGAATCATACAGGAAGGAATACGTAGATAGATAAAAATTCTACGTTTTATTTCAATATGCTCAAAACTAAACAAATGCTGAACAATATAGAAGTTCAAAATAACCGTGAATTTTCCACCATTTTAGTCAGTTATCTTCGTAAGAAAATGAGCCACGAAGGAAGCCACAGGTCAGTACATGACCTTGTGCTTTACTTGGCAAAATATTTTCAGTCTTGCATTCAAGTTTTACGGATGATAAATTTAGAACAACGATGTTTCAGTTAACATTTCTGGATGACTTTTAAAATTTACGTCTCTGTCCTAGTTTGTCACCACTTTGACAGTACATAAAATATTTACAATAAACTGGCCTTAAGTATCCTAAGGAATCACGAAGTGTATATATGTATATATATATATATATATATATATATATATATATATATATATATATATATACACTGTACATACATATATACATACACACACACACACACACACACACACACACACACACACACACACATATATATATATATATATATATATATATATATATATATATATATATATATAAAAACGAGACAATGGGCCACAGCCTCATTCTTATTTTAGTGACGAAATGGGTATGAATTGTCTGTGCAAAACCTTCCACAATATCAGTTACTTCTTACATCCACAAAGAAGGCTTATCTACAATTCATCGAATCCTCACACTTGAACCAATCCATTCACGTCTAACCGAGTTCATTCTTGCTCTTCCTGTACATCAAGGTCCTTTCTTTCCGTGCATTTTCCACTCCATCTCTCCTATACTTTATTTATCTTCCTCTCCTCATTCTTCACAACCCCTTAGAGTTAAACACCCATTTCGCAAACTAAATATCCTCCTTTCTTTCCACATGACCACCCCATATCAAAACAGTCTGAGGATCTATCATATTACCTCAAATTTTCAATATAATTACTTTACTTGTTCCTCAAGCATCATCTTTTGATTCTGCCTGTTTCATTTACCCTAGAGAACACAAGACACGAAGAGCAAATGAGTCCAACATGATTATAATAAGATAGTCGCAAAAGTGCCCGAGTAAGAATTGACAATACATAATAACAAATCTATAAAAAAAGGCATAATTTTATTTTACACTATGATATTATTGTTATATATTAAGCTATATGTCACGTTCACGCACTCACTGTTCTTCTAAGTCTGCTTTAAATTTATTCCTATTTGGATTCTTCCTCAGACACTCGTATCTAGCCTTTTATTTAGTTTCATTAAAAGACAAGTATTTTCTGGCGAAAGCCAACTTTTTTTATTAGACAGTTCGTTTTCTTATCCAATAACCTAGACAGGTTAAAGAATCTGTTTTACAAGGTTCTATGTTTTTTTTTCATTCTGTCATGTGAGTATGTATGTTTGTTTGTAATATTTTGCATGGTTTGTTTCGTCTTCAAACGGTATGTGTACCACCTTGGCTCAAATGTCTGTTATAAAGTAAATTTGTACATGTTTATATAGTTTGAATTAAGTTGTTTTAAAAATCATTAAGATATTACGATAATAAACAGCTGAGAAAGAATCGTGAATAATTCATTGTCTAATTTCTTTTAATACTACATTAAGATGCGTGTTCTTTTGTCATTTACAGAAGACAAATATGACTCTCTCTCTCTATCTCTCTCTCTCTCTCTCTCTCTCTCTCTCTCTCTCTTCTCTCTCTCTCTCTCTTTCCACAACCGGAAAGTTAATCTTGTTCTCAGACACTTAAAAATTTTCTCAAGGTAATTTAAGAATTCTTGCCGTTTGCATACAAAACCCTGTATTTTCACGCCTTCCTTCTCACTCTCCTTCTCTGCCACTTACTTCGCTCCTTTCTTTCTGACAAATCTTTCTCTGGTCATTTCTTTTCATACGTGTCTTCGTCACCTCTTTGAAATTCTAGCCGAAACAATTTCGGTATAATTTGCACTAGTGATAACATTAAATAATATGCATAACAAATACGAGAGAGAGAGAGAGAGAGAGAGAGAGAGAGAGAGAGAGAGAGAGAGAGAGAGAGAGAGAGAGAGAGAGAGAGTATTTATATGTAGATACTGCAAATTAATGAGCATAGGGGGAAGAGGAACCAGTGAAGTTCATTATCTGCCTCATGTATCTTAGCGCATCACAGCAGCGTGCTAGAGATATACAAGGATTTTTAAACATCAATAATAAACTGTGGACATGAATTGATGATCATAAAACATATCACTTAAGGGCAAGCCTGCAAAATGCAGTTTTTTTGGGGAGATATAAAAGGAAGAATTTGACTCTGACTTCTGGTTGAGAGCTGGTGTATGGCAAACGACTGATGTCAACTTGATGCATATACTGTACGAGTATTTATACTCTATAGAGCGAAGGCAACAGAAATAGCTGACATAGCAGCTGGACTGCTGACGAACCAAACACGCAATTGCATGCTGTACCCATTAATAACATTTTGTTAATGTTGGAAAACTGTATGACATTTCTCCCACTCAGCTGGGAGTCATTTAAATCAATGTTTTTGTTGGGAAACTCTTTCGGGTGCTGGGTAATCTGGTCCAGACTTTCTATTTGTAAGTTGTTGATTTTGTATGGAAGTTTTCTCGATGTTTGATTTATTTTTAATGGTCTCTGCCGCTGAGGGATTACATATTCGTTAGTTCAGGCAGTGGGTGCGGTTGGTTAGTGTCAGTGTGGACGCTGTGAGTGCCAAATTGTTTTATGTGAAATACAATAATCCATCGAGGGTCTATATTATAGCCTATACTTTGCCGTACCCACTCTGTACCTTCTTGTCTTGGTGGCACAGGTAGTTCTCAGTTTGGATTTTGTTGCTTAGCTAACTTGTTATCCATGTATTGGATGTGACGACAGAGGAAACAGAAATGTTGATTTTTCATCCAGCTTCGTGTTTCTTTGTATCCCAAATCAGTGGTGCAAAGATATTGTTGCCCCACATTTCTAGTCCCACAAACTGACGACTACATTGGGGTAAATAGCTACTTCCTTTGAATTTGACGTCTTAAAAATCTCTGTGGGGATTCATAATCAATATATAACTTATACTACTAAGAGTTTATCATGCAAAGGTAGTTTTTGTCAAGATACTTGAATGTAGTATGAATCTCAATATTTTCTATTTTTATTTTGATACTTTTAATTCTGTTGCCTGATGACGTCCTTTCGTATAAGAGTCTTGACATTGGTATCCTCTCAAAATTTCTCCTCCAATCTTCCTCGTTTTCTTGAAACAAAACAAAAATTATCAATATCTCTGATGTTACATCATGATTAACAATTTTTTGCTTTATACGCATGATTTGTTCAATTTTTATTTCAGTTGCTTTGATAGTTTGTCTTGGCTTATCATTACATGACAATACATAGGTCTACTTTCTGTTCCATCTGTAGCATGATCTTCTGTAAGTGTCCTGTCTTCTTCCTATAAAACCTACGGCATTTTGAATCTAAGGTCAATGACTAGGTGAGTACCTTTTCCATGTCACTTTTACACGTGATTCACTACGATCAGAAACTGATATAAGCACTCAAAGCTATGAGTTAGTTGGCTGGGTCCTGAGGCTAAACCACCTTAGAGCCTCTTCCAAATTATATGTAAATATTCACATAAATATTCAAATATTAAGTACTGAAATATCAGAAGTTTCCACATAAGCAATTAGTTGTCATAAATGTGCAAAAGTAAGCCCAAAAAACTTCCAAGTTATATCCTTGGAGCAAAGAAATTTTTAAGAAGTGTCATATATTTTAACCCACTGTTGGATGCATGCACATACAAATATGGCACTCTGCTTGTTTTTCTCTCACCCAGTAATAATGAGACAACAAATTATTGTGATTTCATTTACTATAAAAGCAAATAATTCTTTACTATTATGTTTAGCAACCTTCCATAACATCTAAGTGTTTCAAAATTAAGGTAAGTAAATATGATACTTTTGCCGCTTTTCTTTCTGTTATTGATGATGTTTTAGGTATTTCCCATTCAGCCTATTCTCATAATGGCATCTTTATTTTGTGACACTGAGTTTGAAGAAAAATAACTAGATACATCAACAATAAACATCGATCAATTATTTTTCCAGGATACCAATGCAAAACTCCCTATGATATACAAATTCTTTCACAATAGTGGTAAGCAAAAGTCATAACCCAATGTTTACGAATCCATAAAATTCTCTATTACATACGATACGCAATTATCTTTGAAAAATCTTTGCAAATTACTGCCGTCTCATTTTAAATTCATTTAATGGTTAAAATTTTTTTTCATTGGATACTTACTAGCATTGATTTGTTCAAGGTTCCCCTTTGTTTAAGTCTGTTTATAGTTTCTTGGAAGCTTAAAGATAGCTTTCGTGTTCATGGATCTCCATTCCAGCTGAATTCACGTGAACGCTCTTAAGAGTTTTGCTATAACGACGTGAAAAGATGTAATCAACTGTACCTTACTGCGCAGTTTTCACAGTATTCTTGCTATCAGGTGAAATGTTGAATGCTGAAACGACTCATTGTCAGACAACCCTTCACTCTTCACTCGTAAATAGTTGATGAGAGAGGGCAAAGACTATATTATCATCTAGGCGATTTTTCAAACTTTCATTATTCATCTATGTTCTGATATTATTATTAATTATTATTCATACACGGGAAATATGATGCTATTAATAAAAAAACGAAACGTTTTCCTTAAAATATAAATCTCACTGTTAAAATCCTCTATAGCAATGGTTGCTATCAAACGTTGCACAAATTATTTTGTACATCTGACGCAAAAGTTCAAAAGCACGAGAGAAATTGACCTTAACTGTGTTACTTCACTACATTTCCTGTGCTACTCTAACTTGGCTTAGAGGCTTTCCCAAGACATTCCTGGTTGTACATGTGCAATTAAAACTTTCCGTCCTACGACTTTGGTTACCTTGTTATTTGGCTGGGCATACCTTCTCCCTCTAGGTAAAGGGAGTCCTTTAATTATCTGTTATTAACCTAGGTTCTAATTTCAGTATCCTATACTGAAATAAAAAAAAAAAACTCAGTATAAATATTGAAAATAATGTTTCATTAGCTCTTGATTTTTTTTGTAGGTGAAGTAAGTTATTTTAACTTAATGTATACACTGTTGACTACCTTTATTCCTCTTGTAATGGAATCGAATCACAGTTTCGTTATGACATATTTCTTACCATTTTGAAAGAAAATGTGGGCCACTTTGATTAATTTTATAATATAAATATTTCAAACGACACAAATCTTATACCTTATCGGTACTATATCAAAGAGTTAATAAGGTAAACCAACAGTATTATAATATAATGAAACCAGCCTAACCATTAAAGCTAAATCTGAATACGGGCTTTACATATTATGACGGCGGTTGCTACTTGAAAAAATTATATAAAAAATATCGTAAATTAATATAAGTTCTGCTCACTACCTGCCGTAGGAATAAAGTCTGGAAGCCCGACTACATTTCCCATAACAACGATTACAGTATCCATAATATGGATGACTCCAAATTTCTAATATCATATTATAATACTGTAGTTTTCATTAGTGAGAGAGAAGAAAACAAACTACGTTCTTCACGCTAGGCTTTAATGATATGGCGTCTTTTTCAGTAGCAATAAGCCTTACGAAAACATTTTCGTCCCAACGGTTGGGCTTCCAAATTTCATCGTTTGTTTTCATTTCTCTTCGGGTGAACTAGGGCTGTTACCGATCTGAAAACAGGTTCATTTCTTAGAAATAAAATTCTGTTGAGACGTTCCTTTCCAGGAAGTTCAGATTTTATACCTTTCTCATTATGTAATAACTTATACTCTCGCAATTATCACTGTCTTTCTCCCCCCTCCCCCCCTTCTCTCTATCTCGCTCTGTCTATAAATATTAAATGGGTGATTATACATTAGCTGGCTCATGTTTTTAAGACATTTTGGAAAGAAAATAGTATTTACAAACTCGAATTCAAATGTCTTTGTTTACAAGAATATGTTGAAACAGAAAAATTCATATGACCTTCACCAGCGTCTTCAAATTGACGCGGGCTTAAGCCTCGAGCTGTTTTCGTCCTGCAATTGTGTCCGAATTGTTCTTTTGAGGTTATTTTGTTGACATTTCTCTTTATGCTCCAGGAAATACCTTTTCCTGTTTGATAAAACTTTAATCAAATAGACATGTGGCTATTGCTATTACTATTTACGTTCCATGGTAAGTAACTCTTTCTAGTAACTGCCGACGCTTCAGGGAAGCCCTCAAGCGAGGCATTATATTTTCACATGCTACTGAAAATTAAAATTAGAATTTCAGAAACGACGAAGAGAGAAACTAGAAAACAAAGAAAGAGCTAAAGAAAGAATCAAGCTGAGGTGTGGGAGGTGAGTGAAGGAGGTGCCGGAGGACGAGGAGAGAGAGAGAGAGAGAGAGAGAGAGAGAGAGAGAGAGAGAGAGAGAGAGAGAGAGAATGAAAATACAGACTTTGGTATGCAAATGGCATAGAATTCTAAAATTACCCTTGAGGAAAGTTTTCAGAGGATGGAAAGGAGAGACGAAAGATTTGATTAACTGGTTCCAGTTATGCGGTGAGAGAGAGAGAGAGAGAGAGAGAGAGAGAGAGAGAGAGAGAGAGAGAGAGAGAGAGAGATAGCGTCCCATTTTCACAATATTTGTCACTAGAATAAAGTATAGGATAAAAAATATATTTTTAAGCTTGATGAATCAATTTCATGTTAAAGAAATAAATCACTCGGCCTTTTTCCTTCTTATTTGGTGTTATTGTAATGGCATTATCCCATTCAGATTAATGAGGACAGTTTGAGAAAAAGCATGGTAAGTAGATGCAGATTCGTGAGATCAGAAGGGGCCATTTAGCAGACGGCAGAATGACTGATGTTTGTGGAAATTACCTAAGTAATGGCAGTGAAGAGGAATTATAGAGAATATTGAAGTAATTTGAGAGTGCAGAACACTTAAGACAAATTTTACATGTAAAGTGTTAAAAGGTAGTAGAAAATTACGATTCCGTTTACGTAGCTTTATTTCAGCCGTTTAACGTCTGTACACGTAAAAAAAAAAAAAAAAAAAAAAAGAAACATGCAGGATATTACGTGTTCACTGGGAGCACCCAAAGAACTGTTTACCAAAACTTATGTATTTCCAAGGTGACTTCCATGACTATATGTTAAGAAAAAATGTCCCTCATAAAGAAAAAAATAATTCTTTGCTGTTTCCCCTAGAGATCTTGAGCTACCGGTAGCATAATGGAAACAGCAATGATGTGCGGAACCAGGAAAGATTTTATAAATGTATGTGTACATTATTCAGATGCCGCGTTCATTAAGTTGCATTGTACATCAATTTCTATCATTGTGAAATTCCTTGCTAGTATAATTGCATGTTTTTTTTATTTTTAATCTCTTTGAAACTAGAGCGAAAATTTCCTTTATTATAAACATAGACACAGCCATACAAACACAAATGTACACATACAATTACATACTGTATACATGCAGTATATATATATATATTATATATATATATATATATATATATATATATATATATATATATATATATATATATATATATATATATATATATATATATATATATATATATATATATTCTTATGCTGTGGTTTTCATAATGCAGTAATCTCCCCATGTGTATGTGTGAGTTGTGGTATAACTATGATTTTGTGTTCAGATACGCGTATACCGTAAAAGAGTTAACGTAGGTAAAATGATTGCACTCTGTGTAGTTTGTGAGAAGGGACGGTGTGCGTAGCGCTGAGAGGGACAGAGGCTGATTGTTCGTTGTATAGGGACGCAATTTGTTTAGTCAATTTCAAAACTGCTGAAGTAATGCATTCCATTGGGACTCGATCAAAACACTGTGGTTAGACCTACCACGTAGATAGACGCCCTTACAAGGGGCCCTGACTCAGAGACCAAAAAGCGTTGTGGAAAGGAGCTGCGTTTTTCCGCTCCGCGTCTCTCTCTCTCTCTCTCTCTCTCTCTCTCTCTCTCTCTCTCTCTCTCTCTCTCTCTCTCGCTCTCGGGATTACGAATGTCCCGTTTTAATGTAAATGATATTTTGGTAGAGGATGGTCACTCATATTCTTTAACTGTTTAATTCCTTAGTAAATGTGTCTGAGTTATCTGAACAGTGTATTTTATTAAGTGTGTGTAACGGCGCCTGGTTAAAGACACGAAGCATTTGGTACCAAGGTATTGTAATATAGTTTTTGGTTTCAGTGCACTGAAAATAATATCTGCAGTGGTTATATGTAAAGATACCTTTTCACTTTTTTAATATTTTTTCGTGTTATATGTTTTATGCTTTATCTTTTGAAGAATTTTTCTTTTATACATATATGTAATGTGTTTGCTATTGCCTTAATTTTTGCTTTACATTTTTTGATATTTAATCTTTTGCAGCGTATATTTCTGTGTCTTTTGTATCCACATTTTTATATGATTGATTTATTTGCCTTATTTTGTTTAATACGTGGGAATTAATTTACTTACAGTATACTTCCTTTCAATCAAGTTTTGTTATTTAACAATTTAAATCTTTCTTGAATAATTTTTGATGAATTAATAAATTAATTTCTGATTTAATTTTGACTGATGATTAATTCAGATTTAATCCAATTTTGTTTTGTTTCGAGTAATAATAGATTTCCCTGAGACTGTTAAATGTCATGTATAATCTTTGAATTTAGAAATAAATTTTTGTATTTAAAATATTATATCAGAGTTTCATTCATTGACCCACCAGTAATTTTGATTTGAATTAGAGATAGAGTGGTAAGTGAGATGTTTTCCTTCAAGTAATTGAAGTGAGCTCGAACCAGGGAAATGAAATAAATGGAAATATTTGAACTTTTATAATGTTAATGGAGTGATGCCCTTAGATTTTACCTCACACCTGTTTAACGAACTTAATCTGCTTTCTTTCATGACTGATAAGTTTTACAAGGGATCACTGTTGCCTTTAGAGAAATCAGTCGTCTTTATGTGTGATGAGGGTTCAGGTGTCTGGCTTTTTGTGAGGTAACTATAATTGTTGAATAATTGGTAAGTTTGATAATCAAATATCAAGCACTTAGATACCAGGTTTGATTTAAAGAACAGACACTGGACACTCCGGGGTCACCATATATAAATGGTGCACTAGACTGGACCATTTCCCCCATATATAAATGGTGCCTTAGACTCCGGGACAAGCACTTAGATATCAGGTTTGATTTGAAGAACAGACACTGGACACTTCGTCACAATATATATATATATATATATATATATATATATATATATATATATATATATATATATATATATATATATATATATATATATATATATATATATATATATATATATACTGTATATATATACATATAGTGTATCACGAATTAGCCAATCATGCTGGCTAATACCCCCCTAATATCAGCAAATAAATCCATAATTCTCTCTTCCCACGGATATACGTCTCTATAACTCGGACTTTCTCTAGGATGCCGACCACATCCACTATCTTAAAATCTTATAATTACTTCTCATAAGTTTCGGCCTTACATCACACAAGATCATCAGCTTAACTTATCTCAAACTTTGCCGCTGCTGCCTGTTACAAGGATTGAGGACAATGCAGCAGAAAGGGACGGAAAATGAATGAAGAGTATTATCTAAGTGGAGAGGGTGATAAAACCGTGTTCGATGGTAATGTATAGTCATATTCACTAGCGAAAAGACAAACAATTTATATATATATATATATATATATATATATATATATATATATATATATATATATATATATATATATATATATATATATATACACATATACTCATACAGTATATATGAATACGTATAAATTGATATCAATACAAAATTAGCAGTTGGTCAATGATCTCTTCAGGGTCATCAAGTACACTTGCCCTAAGAAAAGGAACGTTGACGAGAATAGAAGAATTTAAAGAACTTCTGAGCGTGGAAGATAAGATTGATCCCTTCCCATCTGAAGGTTTGCCTTTCTCGCTTTATGTGCTTGAGAAGGATCACTCAGATGCAAATCCTCAGTTGGGAAAAGATCAATCTATCTTCCACGCTCATAAGTTCTTGAAATTCTTCTCTTACTGGCAACGTTCCTTTTCTTAAGGCGAGTGTGCCTGATGACCTTCACGAGATCACTGACGAACTGCTAATTTCGTATGCCACTTTCCTTTCTGTATGCTAAGAAGTAGCCATGTTAACGGAGATGTCCAGTCTTCTATTTGATCCCTACATGTGAGCGGAAGCCAAGAATGGGATTTATATCTTTACACACTGGGAAGTCTAAAAGACAAAGGGTCCTACCTGACAGGTAATGTTGATTGAGCCAAAGAAATTCCACTTTTCGGTGGGTGAGACATCATTAACTTGGCCCTACCACTGTCGATATACCTTGGACTGAAATGAACATTAGCACCAGTTAACTATATTCCTAGCCACATGACGACACATAAGAAAAAAATGAGTACACCCAGATCGCAAAGACCCAAAACTACACCAACTGCTATAACACAGTTCTGTAACCCCATCATAGCTAGAAGGTTCACAGGGCTCTACCGACTCTGCTGCCCAATTGGCATCCATGCAGCTATGCCCAGCGGGAGGAAGTAAAAATAATAATAGGGCTGAGACTCTGTAGTCTGCAATGAAGATCAAGACGATGCAAGGATTGTACAACGGAGGGAAACACCTGACAGTCCCAAAGATCAAAGTGAGATTCGAAAAGGCTGATTTAAAGGTCCTTTAAGAAGGATGTTTACTGTAAATGAGAGTAAGAATGTGGAAATTGCTGGGAAGATCACATGGTATAATGTGGCGCAGGGTGAGTTGGGAGGGTGAGATATGAGGTTCTATCACGCTGTGGCAGCATGGTTAGTGGGATAACCTAACTGATTATGCAGTATGAACGATTTGGATCGCATCATCCTAAATCTAACTCAGATGTTACTTATGATGCACTGATGCTGAGATATATATGTATGTATGTATGTATATATATATATATATATATATATATATATATATATATATATATATATATATATATATATATATATATATATAATGCATATATAATGTATATATACTGTATGTATGTACCTCATAAGAAGTTACAATGAATTACCCCCTTTTTTTGCACTAGATATTTCGATCAGTACATACGTTTGATATTTTGCAAATAAAATTACTTTTATAATCTTATTGTTTTCTCGAAGTCAAAGGCTATCAATATAATATCTGAAGTGAAATTAAAATAATATGGATACACATCTGTCCATTGAGTAAACTTTTATTGACCATTGACGTATATTACTCTTTATCAGAAGCCATTGAGAGAACCTCTTTAGTCAAAATCTATGAAGGGAACCCAATTCAGTCTCCCCTGCGAAGTTTTTTTACGTGTTTCCAGCCACGACTGACTGTCCAGTCACATGCAAGAGTTAAGTGCAAATATTTGAGGCGGAAAAATTAATAACCATTGACGTTTTTTTTTTCTTGGGCAAAATCTCACAGCAAATAGAGATAGAAGGGGAAAGGGTGCCGCGGATCTTATCGGAAAAATGATATTTGTGATTTACTCAAAAGAGCTGTTGGAAGAAATCCTGGGGGCAACCGTAAAAAATAAGAAGCGTAGGGGTTTTATGAAAGAATTTATCAAGTGTTTGTAACAATGTAGAGATGGGAAAGAGATGCAAAACAGATTATCTTATTCGATGACTAGATAGAATCTTAAAGCACAATAAATGCATTGCTCTCTAAACAGATTTGTACAAAAGTTATGGATTTAAGGTTATTTTATATACAGTATATATATATATATATATATATATATATATATATATATATATATATATATATGTGTATGTGTGTGTGTGTGTGTGTGTATGTGTATAGATATATATATATATATATATATATATATATATATATATATATATATATATATATATATATATATATATATAATGAGTGTGTTTGCGTGTGCGTGTGTGGTGGGTTGGGATGTTTCCATAATTATGTAAACATTTTTGAATGGTAATATGTGCGAATCCAGTCACATGTATTTTACATATATTTTAGCATTAAGTATATAATTTTTTTTATAATCTCATTGATTTTTCGAAGTTATACAATTAGTTTTGTAAAAGTGTATCGTCTATACAGACATTAGCCTAGAATGACATTTTCCGAATGCTGTCAATAAAATGATTCAAGTGAAATACAGATACAGTAACCTGTTCAATGAGTTACCTTTTATTGACTATTGACGTAAACTATTAGTTTTGTACAAGCATATAGTCTAAATACACATCAACCCACAATGAAATTTTCTAAATTCTGTTAATATAACATTTTAGGTGATAATCTAACAGACACAGTGAATCTGTCCATTGTGTTAAATTCTAAAGGCTACTGACGTATTTGTTCCTTATGATGACTCATTGAGAAAACCTCTTTAGTCAAAAGCTATGAGCTGAAACCTACTCAGTCTCCCCTGCAAAGTTTTTCTTCATGGTTCTGACCACGACTGACTCTCCTGTCACATGCAAGTTATATGCAGATACTCGAAGCGGAAAAATTAATAACCGTTAACTTTTTTTTTTATCATGAGCAAAATCTGAAAGCAAATGGTGATAGAAGGGGAAAGGGCGCCACAAATCTAATGGGAAAAATGTTTCTTTGTGAGATATTCAAAAATGCTATCGGAAAAAGTCATGGTGACAATTGAAAAACTACGATTCGTTAGAGTTTTATGAAAGAATTTATCAAGTGTACGTTTCAATGTAGAGAGAGAGAGAGAGAGAGAGAGAGAGAGAGAGAGAGAGAGAGAGAGAGAGAGAGAGAGAGAGAAAATAAAACGATATCCTTTCCATGACTAGCTGGAATTATAAATCACAATACATGAATAGTCCTCTAAATAAAAAAAAAACAGCATGTCGTTAATATAAAATAGATTTGTAAAGAAAAAATTTAAATAGAAGGTTACAGGGAAAACTACAATGGAACTGGACATAATGCACGTACTTGCTCAAAATTCTAATACAATTACTTTTAAAAAAGCTCTGAAAGGTTACACTGATTAATTCGATGATTAAATCATTAAGGGATCAACGACGAATGCAAAATGGAGTTTTTTACAAGAATACTCTGAAACATGCAGTGAATGAAATTGATAACTATTATCTGGATGAAACAAGAACAGAAGCGAGATTTTAAGAGTATATGCTTTAAAGATAATTTTTGTAACGTCTCCAGTCACTTGCGGCATTTCTACTTCAGTATCTATACGGTGAGAGTAGTATTTCGAAGTCAAACGCTTGTATTTGTAATCGGAAGAACGTAATCTTGCAGAAAGCGAACCTAATACACACGTACACACACATATAAATATATACATATATATATATATATATATATATATATATATATATATATATATATATATATATATATATATGTGTGTGTGTGTGTGTGTGTGTGTGTGTGTTTGCGTGTGTGTACACACACACACACATATATATAAAGACAAAATCCACGAAGGAAAGAGAAACAATGGCGTGCTGCAAGGCCTTTCGGCTTATAGTCCTATACAGGACTATAATTGAAAGGCCTTGCAGCAATCCACTGTTTCTCTTTCCCTCGTGATTTTGTCTTTATTTATATATTCATCACGTTCCATATTTTCGTGATTCAATTACACACAAAATGTATATATATATATATATATATATATATATATATATATATATATATATATATATATATATATATATATATATATATATATATATATATATATATATATATATATATATATATATATATTATATATATATATATATATACACAGAAAATATTTCATGCATCAAGCCGCTGTTGCCACAAAACATAGTGAATACAAGTATAAATCACAGAAATGCGATGAAAAAATGTTGAGCTATAGCCGGGGGCTGAATTATGGATTTAGTTTGATTTGAAATCCAAAATACAGCAGTGTTCATACAAGTGCTGGGAGATATATTGCAAGCGCCATTTTTCAAAAGTTCACATGTGCACTGTCATGGTTTTACATACAAATTTGTGGAACGGATATAGGTAAATGACCACCGTCTAACATTTCCACGTCTCACGTCTCACACATGTATATGAATGGATTTAAACAAGCAATACTGAAAACCATGTGAATGGAAATTTAAACTGTCATAAAAATACTGAAAACCATATATATATATATATATATATATATATATATATATATATATATATATATATATATATATATATATATATATATATATATATATATATATATATATATATATATATATGGCAGTTTAAATTTCCATTCACAAGCATATGTTTGATACATGTATAAACATGCGTGAGACGTGAGGAAATGTTAGACGGTGGTCATTTACCTATATCCGTTCCACAAATTTGTATGTAAAAGCATGACAGTGCACATGTGAACTTTTGATAAATGGCGCTTGCAATATATCTCTCCCAGCATTTGTACGAACACTGCTGTATTTTGGATTTCAAATCAAACTAAATCCATAATTCAGCCCCCGGCTACAGTTCAACATTTTTTCATCGTATTTCTGTGATTTATACTTGTATTTACTATGTTTTGTGCCAACAGCGGCTTGATGCATGAAATATTTTCTGTGTATGTATATATATCACATATACTGTATATTCACTCTCTCCCTTCCCTGTTAAGATAGTTTCTTCAATTACATTGCCTAGCATTTTTGACATGTTATATTTCACCCCTTCTCACCCCCTATTCCTATCGGGGCTGAACTATTCATTTAAGCGAAATCGAAAACTATGGATCAGGCCCTAATATCTGTCATTTTCGGGCTGAACTTGGACGTACAGGGCATCGGGAGTGTCACTATTCATCTCAGCAAGCTCGAAAACTACGGATTAGACACTAATGTCGTTTGTTTTCGGTTATTTTTACATGTCACCCCCTTCCCACCCATAACCCCTATGATGCCAGTGATGTCTTACTGCCACAGTATTCTTTTCTGGATAACACGTCATATGTATACCAAATGAAGTATGACAAACTCATAGAGTTTATTTAGTCTACAGGCAGAACCAGTCCCGTTTTAGTGAAGTCCTTCCTACCCCCGTTGCTGCTAGTGATGTCTTAGACCCAGTTTTCTAGACAGTATGTCATATGTATACCAAATATGGTTGAAATTGCTCAATGCGTTTCAGAGTTAAGCTGGAACAGACACACACACATCCATTTATATATTGTGTGTGTATATATATATATATATATATATATATATATATATATATATATATATATATATATATATATATATATATATATATATATATATATATATATATATTCATATATTTATATATATATATATATATATATATATATATATATATATATATATATATATATATATATATATATATATAGAGAGAGAGAGAGAGAGAGAGAGAGATTCTTCTACGTCTTTATACATCATGGTATGAGTATACGCAGTAACGCTTTTGTTTTTATTCGCCATCACCCCCACGGTGGTGAAAGTGGAATAGCCATTGACCCAAGGAAAGAGGCTCATTCTCCATTTAGGGACCATTTCATACCAACAAGAAGTCCACAGTACTACACTAGGTGCTCATCTGCGTCAGAGAGAGAGAGAGAGAGAGAGAGAGAGAGAGAGAGAGAGAGAGAGAGAGAGAGAGAGAGATCTACATATATTTATGTTTGTATATACATATATATATATATATATATATATATATATATATATATATATATATATATATATATATATATGTGTGTGTGTGTGTGTGTGTGTGTGTGTGTGTGTGTGTGTGTGCGTGTTTGTGTGTGTAAAATGCTATAAGGGAAAATAAGCTGACCTGGAAAAAGTAACCGCTGAGCTCTTCAAACAAAAAAATGACTGGACTCAAGCCAAATTACTCTTGGCAGAATCTGATGACTTTCATAACTAATAATTTTCTTTTATAGTATTAATCAGAAAAAAATGTTGACAACCTAAAACTTCTGTGGAATAACAGGTCTTCATAATTATTGCAAAATGTTTTTCTAAATACATACGCTGAAATTTTATATTATTTTAGGTTAGCAACTCCCGAGAGAGTAAGAGCAAAAAATAGCGTTCATCAAAGTTTAGAAAAGGACATATATTTAATTCTACGTCATTTGCCGTTTTACAAATAACAAATGATGTTAGTAAGGAAGGATTAAGGATATTATATAGTTGCTGGGAAATACATAACACGGCATTACCACTTGTCATTAATATCATGATTAAGCTCATGCATATGCATCAAAATACGAAGAGGCCGCGTCGATAAGACTACCAACATTGGCCTCAACCTAAATCAGCGAAAGAGGGAAATGCACAGGGAGGTGATTATATCCTCGTAGTGGAAGAGAAGGAAATATAAGACTACTCAAGACTTCCCAGCCCGGCTGTGGATCTATCCTTGTTTCAGTCTTTAGAGAAGATAACGTGAAATTTATGACATCAAAAGGGTATGAATTTTAATGCCTTAATTAAACAGATACGCAGACTAACAGATACAGGTGCAAACACACACACACACACACACACACACACACACACACACATATATATATATATATATATATATATATATATATATATATATATATATATATATATATATATGTATATATATATATATATATATGTGTGTGTGTGTGTGTGTGTGTGTGTGTGAATGTCTTTGTGAAGATATATCACATACGCAACAGGCAAGCAGTTCCTATGGAGTCAGTTTCTTTGTACCTGAGATGAACAGTCTTTCATTAATGAAAATAATACCGGGTTAGTGAAAAACAGACCAGGACTTATGCTGATAATGACAGGATTTTAGGAATAGCAAATTTTTATGCTGTTTTCCGGACATGAACCATACCAAATTCTGAACATGCCATTACGTTAGGTATCATAAACTTAGGGGGAATTTCTAATCAACCTATTTTTCCTCTTGTTTAATATCTCTACGCTACTTTTGCATAATTCTTTTCCATAAATAGAACAACATTCACGAAACCCTGTTGAAAAGGTAATATGAATTATATGAATAATTTATGATAGTAATATTTCGAAATGTGTCATTATCTGTCTAATTTGCTCCTTAACAAATTTTAACTAAAAGGTCCATCCTGTTTATAGCCTTTAGTATTTCAGTCGAAATTACGTTTAGTCTTGTCTTTTACCCTTTCGTTCTGATGTGAATAAACAAGTAAACTATTTTTAGTTTATTTGTTTATTCTACTGAATGGGCAAGTATTCATTCTTTTACAGCTTTTAAATGATGCTCTCTTCTTTAAATTGGGAGATACTTTATCATATAGGATATTTTCCAAAAATGGTTTAGTTACTAAGGATGGGTGAGTATTAAATATAGAGGAAGAAGTTTTTCTCATTCTTTAGTCAAAGTTTATCCCCTGGATAGGAAAAAATTGCATAGATCCTAGAATCTCCCTTTCTTTCTCTCCCTCTCTCTCTATCTCTCACGCTCGCTCTCTCTTTCGTGATCTCTCTCTGAAAACGCACCACTGTGTTTTTTGCGACATCATTTAAAATCAGAACTCTCTCTATCTCTCGGTCTCACCTTCCCCGTCTGCCTGTCTCTATTTTGCATGCGAGAGGCGAAAATGACTTTTTTGGACTGATGAGAGTGATCAACGGAGCATGAAAATTCCCTTGTCACTGTTGCTGAACAAGGAGGATTAGGTCCGGAGGCCCTGACTAATTGGCAGTGTGGTCGATGAACGTCTTTGATCGACGTGCTGTGTCAAAGGGGAACATTCACAAAGGCCACTCTTGGTGTGCGCTTTCCACGTTTCTTTCTATTTTTCATCTATTGATTTCTTCCATTTCAAGCTTCCCGTCTTGGATTCCCTCTTTCCACGTCCTCTGGCACTTTGTTCTCTGACTTTTTCCTCCTCTTTCTTTTATGCTGCCATATTTCATTGCGCTTCTGTTATTTCTCTTTATTTTAAACGTTTCCATTGGTTTAATGGTTGTACCCTTATCTCCATAACTCTCCGTAAGGCGACCATGTTTCATTTAGACTTCTACTTCTTGATTGCCCATGGCTTCACAATATCTGATATTGCTTAATAAATTATCTTTGGCTTTTTGTGAATATTTCGCCACTTTTTCGAAGCCATTTATCCTTTGACATTACTTCTCGTTTTATCGTGTATTCTTCGTGTATTTCTTGACTTTATCCTCCTTTTTTACCTTCCTTTCGTTCTTGTACTACGCAATTTAAAAATGCTTGCAGAATAAGTGCGTAATTGGTGTTTCATTTCTCTTTGGCGTTCATTATTTAATGAATTGCCTTTTCACTTTGTCACGACCATTTGTCCTTGGAAACTTGAGCAAGACACACCTATTGCTATTGTGAAATAGGCTACGGGGGCTCCATTGTTTGTTGCTTGTTGTTACTATATATATATACATATATATATATATATATATATATATATATATATATATATATATATATATATATATATATATATATAGAGAGAGAGAGAGAGAGAGAGAGAGAGAGAGAGAGAGAGAGAGAGAGAGAGAGAGAGAGAGAGGTGTAAGACTTCAGTTCAATGAAAATGAAACTAGGTCTATTTAAAGTGCAATCCTTTATCCTATTGACTACTTCAGAAGTCTTTCATGCATGGTCGTGCACACCTCGACGGTGAGCAGATGGAATAAGCCAGGCGAATAAACGTATGTAAAGTCGTTTAGCCAAGTAGGTGACGAACAACCTACTGGCGAAGAAACTAAAGCTAAATAGACATTTAAATTAATTGGCTAACCAAGATGCTGAAACTGATAAACACACTGGACTCCAAAGTCAGAGATCTGGGTGGTAAGACGTTTGATGCAATGACTTATGACCTAAAACTTTCAGATTATATAAAAAAAATGAATCACGTAATTGCAATCTTAAGTAGCGTTCCTGCACTAACAGATTTTGCTGTTTAGCTTAGGGAAATGAAGAAATATATTTGACTCATATATGATATAGTACTGTCATGTTCTTACAATTTTCGTTCATAGGATTACTTGGATACCTTTCCGATTATAATTTCCATCTCCTATACTGTACATACAGATCCTACCGATGACAAAAATGAGAAATGTCCCAACATTCTAGGAAGGAAGGAAAGAAAAGGAGGAAAATGAGTTAAAAACTTTAATTCGTTAACAATACCCCTTTATTTCTTTTTTCCTCTCTTCATAACTGCGTCAGTGTCACGGCGTTAGAGATAGCGCAAGTTAGTAGAAATGTATTGTTCTATTTTGGAGCAGACTCTTTTAACGAATTACGACCATTTTTTACCTGTCTTCCTGGAGCGTAACATAAACGTTGTCTCATACTAGCGGATGGGACGGGCAAATTAGGGTACTTTTTCCCCGAACGGATGCTGTAATACGCTGTTCTACACTTGATACAGCAAGAAAATGCTCTTTCGCTTGAGAAGTACATTTTCTTCATGCAGAGAAGGTGAATGTAATTTCTCATTTGCTTATTATACTAGAGTAACTACTGCAGATGTATTATGAATCGTGGTGCTTTCAGCACCGAAAAATTAAATAAAAAACATATGAAACCGTTATCATAAAATTACCGTTCAGAATTTCATGGTAAAGTGGGATCTATATGTGACACGAGAGATTTATTTCAAGCACAGTTTATAAAATAATACAATTCAATACTGACTGTAGTAACAAGACAGATATAACCAGGAGGCAATCAAAAAGACAAAGAATATGAAGCGAATAATGAAATCAGTTATACAACACATTTAAATAATTTAGCAACGAATGCATAAACAATCGCATTGAAACCCCGAGCAATGAGTACAATTTATTGAAATGAAAGATACGGGTTGTGTCTTTCTCCAAAGTCGACAGAATTTGTAAAAAAAAAAAAAAGTTTCTCCCACGAGTCAGGTATTGTTTCTATATTTGATATCTCATTGTCAGGTATTGTTTCTATATTTGATATCTCATTATTTTATGGTAACATGAATAATGATTTACATTCAATATATACTTTGTCTATATACAACATTTCACGTGGGAGAAACTTGTTTTTTCCTTTTTTATATGTTTACAAATTCAACTGACTGTAAAGAAAGGCACAATCCATATCTTTCATTTTCATAAACTGTACTCATTGCTCGGGTATTCACTGCCATTATTTATGTATTCGTTGCTAAATATATTTAAATGTGTTGTATAACTGATTTCATTATTTCCTTCATATTCTTTGCCTTTTTGATTGCCTCCTGGTTATTTCTGTCTTGATTATTGTATTTTTTTTCTATATTTACTTATTTGTCTCTTTCCATCATATGAGGACTACCATAAGTGAAACGTTGACCCCAGAAGACGGCAATTCCCTCGGCGCCCTAGGCTTCCCTCATCGCCACGCAGGAGCGCATATAACCTTACGAAACAACTTAAGAAGATATCCACGCACAGGGGAACTTTCAGCGGAAGCAGCTACCTTCGCTGTCGCCCTAAATAATGGGGCATGATAAAAGGCGTCTCTAAGACATGGATGCAATTATGTCATTAACTGAAATTTTCAGTCTAGACGAGACTTTCTCTTGACATGAAGAAGCATTTGAAGTTTCCATGTATATCAAAGTGCTACAGTTACTTATTTCTGCTTGAAATTAAAGAACAAATTTTATGAGGTCCTTGGCATGGAAAATTGACAACATGCAGACGGCTAACTCAGTTCTAACATACCGACATTCTGTATCGTCAGTTAGGTGCGAACATCATGCCATGTCCTATATATTTATGCAGAATCATTCTTTATATATACGTAAATGAACAAGAAAGTTAGTTGTAATTATGGAATGGGGTCACTGGGACATGCAGAGGTCTTGGATTACTTTTAGAAGGCATTAATCCCGGATTATATGCGAATATTCATCCAGCCTTTTATGTATATGTACAGTAGTAACAAACACACTCATTTCTTCGTTCAAACTTATTTACACACACACATATGTGTGTGTATATATATATATATATATATATATATATATATATATATATATATATATATATATATATATATATATATATATATATCATATATATCAGTGAGTTGTATTTACACAACGTAAATATTTGATGAAAGTACCTGGCTACATAATTTCCTCTTAAACTGAACGCGTCAAGAATGAGTTAAGGGGGTAATATCCAAACAAGCTCAGTCGTATCAAGTGTCCCTCAACAAAATGATCTAGGTCCTGTTCTTGGTTGTAATAATAAACAATACTGATGATGACATGCAAAGCTCATTTTTATCTTTATTTCCCGAAGTAAACTGTGAACAGTTTCAAAAATGAACTAAGATAGTATAGTCTATCCCTGGCAACAAATGAAATAATTTACGTACGGTGACAAATTCGAGCACGTACACTTCAGTAAGAAATTAAAATATTTTGATCATTATCTTGACCCTGATGGAAGCGCTATTGCAGAAAAGCACCAAAAACACATCGAACACATTGACCTTGGCGTACTTGTATCGACAGAAACATAGCAAACAGTCATAAGTATCCGGTGTATATGCCAAAAACTTTTACAAAAAGTGATAAAACACTGTCCGCACAAAATGGGTGACTGATTAAACAAACCGTAGCCTATCGCTCCCCAGTATCGTTACACCTACATAACTATAGTTAAATACATTACCAATGGGGAGGCGGGGTTGTACTGTGTAATTAAGAAAAAACTGTGAGCACTGAAACTAAGTAGCATTCTGTGTTGGCATGAACTCTATAAAACGTAATACTTCTACAAAATCAAAGAGGGCTTGGTTTTCAGATCTACTAACTCACCCATTGAAACTGGAAACCATTGCCCTCATTCAGCTACAACCCTAGAACTGGTGTCAGATGCTCTCAACCTCAATCAGGTCTGTTTCATAACCCAGGCAAAATTGCCCATACGTCATTAATATGAGATCTATCTTATTTCTCTTAGCTAACTGATTCCAATAAAGAGTAATACGGAAAAGATTCCAACAGATTTCAAAATACCACCTTGTTTAACACCAGACACGATTGGTGCATATTACTAAAAACTTGACGTACCTAGACAAGAATCACATGAATGTCATGCTAACACATTAGTGAGTATGTAATACTGAGTGATTTTGTTGAAACTTATAACAAACAATCACTTATAAAAAAAAGACCTAGATAACAGTGAAAAAGTGTTATAACGATTATTACCAAAAGAAGTCAAATGTAGTTTATTTATTGTAAAATACAGAAATCATCAAAATTTCCATAAAAGAATTATTCCAAAATTAAACTGTGATGATATTCTTAGATTACCTTGGGTATGTTTTTCGTGGTAAGCATTAATGCAATATCTGATATGAGATCTTGAAATAAACCATTTTATTAGTAAAATATGCTTTACCCAAAGCCTATATAATTACATCTCCGTTGTTTTATTTATGATAAAACTGCTTCCCGAAGACTTTAGTTCACCGTCTGTGAAAAATAACCAAGTTCAGAAATATGAGTTTCTTATACATATTTATCATGAGAAACATTTTTCAAGAGTTATCGTATGACTTCAGAAAGAGGCTGGGGAAACCGTAAGTACACTAAGTTTGGAATCCATAGGTCGGAGCAACTTCCTGACTAAAGTAAAGGAACGATCTCATAGCGATTTACTAAAGGGAACCTCAGAGTTTATCAAGACTCGGCGTGTACAACAAAATTCCTGGGAAATGGAAGAGCAATGCAAGGCATAATAAAACTTTCGAATAACAAGGCCATATTTTGAAAGGCTTTATGAATGACTCAAAGTGATGGTCTAGAAACCCTTCAGAATGACCTCTAATGACCTAAAGTGATGGTATAATATACCTTCTGAATGACTTGAAGAGAGGGATAGTAATGACCTCCAGAGAGAACGTCGTAAATCTGGGATGGATTGGGTCCGCTGGGTAATATTAAACCATCAGGTTCATGGGATTTAAAGAATAACATCTGAGCTCCCTCCGATCGGCAAATGCAACTCGTAATGAAAACCGCAAAATCATATTCTAAGAAATTTGTGTGACACGGTGTATACGCAATGACTAGTCAACCAAAATCTACTGCACCTCACCGACACCAAGAGATAGTGGTAAGATAGTATTAAAATAGTATTAAACAATACTAAAATTAAAATTTCAAATTTTCATTCAAGACCTGATCCTCTGGCCATCATTTTCATTTCAGTAGCACAGTCCCAGAGTAGTCAGATCCCCGTCAGGTAGGCCACTGTCATAGAATTTGTACTTTGCTTTTCTGTGTTGTCCTTGTGCCTCAGATGTCTGCTACAAGAATAACAAAGGTTTCTGATAATCAAATTATAACTTAGACGAAATACTACCAGAAACAAAATGGCAATGGTTTAAAATTAAATATGATCAGTTATAAAAAACGTAATATTGAAAGTTAAGGGAGAAAAATAAACTCAAAGTAATATTCATATATCCTAACTACGACATTCAAAGATCAAAGTATAATAAGGAAAAAAATGCACTATAGACGTCTATTGGTTATGGATATTTAGGACAAAACAAAAATATTTCTTACAATTTTTCTAGGTTTAAAAATTATTTACATATATTTAGGAATACACACACACACACACACACACTATATATATATATATATATATATATATATATATATATATATATATATATATATATATATATATATATATATATAATCAGTATATGTAGAGATAGAGAGAGGGAAGGGTGTGGCCGGCACGACAAGTTAAAGAGTATCTCAAGCTGTGTCAAACAAATCTCGTGCACCCGTGAAAAAGACGAACATATTTTAGTCCTATTCTGAAGGTTTAAAGTGAATGTCGTAGGATAATAACACGCATAAATGGTCCAGGTAAGAAGAAGGAAGAATGAAGGAGAACGATTCATGATGAGACTTGATTTGCATCTGGTTGTGTTAGGGACTGGGTATGGGTTTTGTGCCGGCCGATTTTAATGCTAATGTAGATGATAAAAGACGAAAAAGATATCATGATTACTAGGTTGGGGAAGTCTTAGAGGAATGTTTCGAGATCGTGTAGTCAGTGAAGTACATAGTTTGAAATCAATACCATTCATACTTATATAAGGGAAGAAATAATGTAGAAGAATCTGTGAAAGACTAAGCCGATAGAAGCATGGCTGAGAGGAAGGTCGGCTGGTGGTATTGATTAACTGGCCTGGGATGGTGTCACAGAATTGTTAGGAAGTGTCTTTGACGAACAGACAAGATTACGCAAGAAACTGAAATACATACGATGCAGAGGATGGTGAGTATTCAGGTCATTGGATTTTGCTGAACGTGCCGGAATTTTATCGGTGGAGTAAGGATGAAAATGGTGGCCATGTTAGAATATGCAGAGGGAGAGTGGCATATGTTATTATATATTGTAGCCAAAAGGTAAAAGCAATCAATATTGAGTTTTCACAGCAAGCATTGCTTATTTCAGATCTAAAAAACTCTGTTTTTCATATATACGTTTACAAGAGTTTGAAGATTATTTTATAAACCCCAAAATTCAAGAGCTGAGTTGGATGCTCACTAGGGTACCATGGAATATTTTCTTCATTTCCTAACCTATTAGAAATTCCAAGCTTCTAAATGGCAAGTAAATGAAAACAAATAATAAAAACAGAGAAGTTGAGAGTTCACTGTATAATCTACACACAAAGAGTATATACACTGTGAAAATTATTAGAGAATTTCCAGTTCTGACGAACTTCTTTTAGCCAGATAAGGTAGAGCACCCTTATGATCTACGGACAACGAGGGAGAAGTGTAAAAAGCACAAATCTCATTTCTCTTGGATGAGAACACCTAAAAAATGATTTATGCTAACGGTATTGCCTATATTTTCTGCTCTCTCTGCAATAACCTGAGCCATATGTAGTCGGGATAGATCTTGCTTCTTGATTTATGGGTTAACTAATTTGGATCTGCTATATTCAGCAACGAATACTAGATCCTGCATATTTTATGATTTTCATGCGTATTCAAGATCAGTAGATCTTCCAAGCATTTCAAACAGGTATTTTGTCTTACAATTTCTCCGCGATTACTCAACTGAGTATGGTGCTGCAGGCATTCGGTGTTGTATACATTATAACTTTTAGGATTTTAAGAGTTTACTGCAACTCTTGTACTTTCATCCGAAAGTTAATTTCAAATGGTTGCAAACTGATTTTTTTCTGATGTCTTTCCAAAATATTTCTTGATTTAATCTTGCATACTTCAGTTTCTTTTACATATAGCTAAAACTACAAATCTATTTCTAAACGATATTCTCATCGTCTGTCTCTCTATTAACTTTCAGTACTACTGTCAGTTTTAATTCACTCAATTCAGTTTTGCAGTTTTTTCCTGTATGCTATTTCTGTGACGTCTTCCCCGTAATCATTTTCTTTTTCGAAACACCCACTATAGTTCTTCGATATATTATTTATTCTTCAGTAGACCATATGTTCTCAAGAACGAAGCCTAACCCCACTTTCTGTTTCAGTGTCTTCTCTGTCAGCGTCCACCACTTTGCGTCCGGAACACATAAGCTATTGCATCCTTAGAGGAAGCCACCTATTTATCCCCTGTTCCTCTTCCATTATTCTTCTTCGTAAATTCCAGTCTCAATACCTTTTTCGAACCAGCGACGGACGAGGAATCAGGACGTCGGCTAACCATCACCCATCAACCCACCGTCGAACTCAGGTGTTTTGCAGAATCACCCACCTCTGCCATTTGAGTCGTTTGTTGTTTATATCCTGTGATTCATATACAATCAGAAAGCTACAAACGTCCTTTAATTTTTCTACCTCGGGTAAAATTTTCATATATGTTACCGATTTATCAAACGAATTTATTCGCATTTCGAATTTTCATTCACACATTATTTTAAACATAATGATATTCAATTTAAAAAACTTTTGGGAAGTCACCAGCTCCAATTTACTTTTTCCAGAAGCCTTATGGCAGGGTGGGTGAATATCAATCAAAACACCTGAATATCGAGTTGAAAAGATGGACAAGAGTATATTCACTGTAGTCCTGATATATGTATATATATAAAAATTCCCCTTCGTAACATATGAAAATATATTATATGTGTATATATACATATGATAAATATCATAATATGTGCGACAAACGCACTGTGTGTATGGATATATATTCGACGGGTGGGTTGATATGGTATTCATATACCCTCTATGGTTGATATATTCGTCGTCCGTGGTTCGACCCCACGGGGCGGTGGATATTATCAATTAAAAATTCCCCTTCGGTAACATATGAAAATATATATTCCGAGGTAGAAGTGAATTGGATATTAGAGGACGTTTGTAGCTTTCTGATTGTATATGAATCATGATGTGATAAATAGTCATAATATATATATCAACATGGCGGGTGGGTGGATATTCCCATATATTCGACGGGTGGGTTGATGGGATGGTATTCATATACCCTCTCTTGTGGCCGACTGGTTGTGTCATGTATCCTGATTCCTCGTCCGTCGCTGGTTCGACCCCACGGGACGGTATTATCAATTAAAAATTCCCCTTCGGTAACATATATATATATTACTTCCGAGGTATATATTAAAGGACGTTTGTATTCTGATATAATATATGTGATAAATAGTCATAATAATATGGCTCGATGCGACAAGCGCATATACGGGTATTGATATATATATATATTCCTCGTCCGTCGCTGGTTCGACCCCACGGGACGGTATATATATATATATATATATATATATATATATATATATATATATATATATATATATATATATATATATATATATATATATATTACTCAACCTAAATTTAACTTTTCCTATTTGTCATCCTTATAAATGCCAAATCTAAATGAGGATTTATAAGGGAATGACATTGAAATTTGGGTTGTTATAATTTATCATGGTTAGTTTCAGTTTTTTATAAATGCCTGTACAAATCATGAAGGCAATGAACATAATTTACTGAAAATGATATCGAAACTTTATTCCGTCTAGCTTATTATAAAATTTGAAATATATTTATTTTTATGAATTATGCATCACACTTCAATGAACAGGCCTGCTCCATTGACATAATCTATGCCACATATATTATTTTCACTCTGCAACCATTTCATGTAAATAAATGTCTGTCGTGATAAATATGGCATGAAAAATGCATTTTTGATTCATTCACTGTTTTGAAAAGATACGTTTGAATGAATAATTTCGTTTCAGTTTTTAGTTTTCTGTAAAAGAAACTATTGAGATAGCTTTTTGTCTGTCCGTCCGCCCTCAGATCTTAAAAATACTGAGGCTACAGGGGTGCAAATTGGTCTGTTGATCATCCAGCCTCCAATCATCCAACATACCAAACTGTAGTCCTGTAGCCTCGGTATTTATTATTTTATTCAAGGTTAAAGTCAGCCATGACCGTGCTCTGGCACCTATACAAAACAGGCCACCACCGGGCTGTGGCTGAAAGTTTCATGGGCAGTGGCTGAGAGTTTCATACAGCATTATACACTGTACAGAAAACTCGATTGCGCCGAAGAAGCTTCGGCTCATTTTTTTCTTGTTTATTTTATCTCTTACCATTACAACATTTTTGGAAATCTTGAAAATAAAGAGTGAAACGCGCAGGGTAATGGTGCCCTTGGTAATCTTAATCACGATAAAGAACTGCCGGCACTTTACATTGTTTACTCTTTTTGATAATTATAATTTCTAGAGACGAAACACGCAGTGAATTTTGCCTGATTGTGCAACAAAGCAAAGCCAAAAAACTACCAACAATAAAAAAAGGACAGTGTACCCGAGGTCTTTCATTTTCCTCGCAAAAATATTAGATAATAGACATTTGAAGAGTTATTAACCATAAGTGATTTTCTACGCTATTTTCCTAAACACCGCACGAGAGGACAAAAATGATGAAAAACCCACAGTCCTTCACTTTGAAGGACAAGACGTCCCAAAGACTAACGTAAAGATTTCAACAAAAACTGTTTCAACAACCACAGGATACAAAAGAGTCACGTCTTTATTTTGACTTGTAATACGACGTATTGAAGCACTTGACCTTTTACAGTCTATAAAAAGTCACACCATCGGGGAATACTTGCAGGCCTCAGAAAACATGGAAGGTCCCTCCGCCCTTACGATATTAGCATTTGGATACGAAAATATTTTATCTCCTAACACGGCTAGACTACTTCGGTTTCTCAGTCTATTGAAATGATTTCTTTTAGCTCAGATACATTAATATTTAGTTTTATTAAGTTCTTAAGTACTGATCCATTCGTGAAAGTAGTCGATATTAAGCGAATTCCTGAATTTAACAGAAACGACCTTAAATTTAGCATTCATTCTATAGTTGTCCTTTATTTTTTTGTTATAAAACATTTTATAGTTCTCAAGTACCGATACATTCGTAAAATTTGTCAGTTTTAGAAAAATCCTTGAATTTAACTGAGAGGATACCTTAAATTTAACGTCCATTCGATCACTATTGTTAAAAAAAAAATTCTAAAGCTCACAAAGACCTTCCATCCCGAGCAAGCACTTTCTGACCAGAGTCCAAAGTCGATCGCGCAATATACTGCAACGCTACACTCGATACCCG